>NC_090238.1:9683091-9983091 GCF_024489055.1 Chanodichthys erythropterus | reverse complement strand
ACCTAGCAAAGACCAGAAGAAGAGGGAGAAACCTCATTGGCCACAGAGCCATTATAGATGTTCCTGGCCAACGTGGTGGGAACATCACAATGTGCGCTGCCATCTCCAATATGCATGGTGTCCTCCACCGTCATGCCAAACTTGGACCATACAACACAGCCTATAGTCTCACATTTCTGGACAGACTTCACAACATTCTCATACCACCAGAGCGTATGAATGATGCAGACCATCAAAGAAACCGGTACGTTGTAGTATGGGACAACGTGAGCTTTCATCGTGCAGCCCCAGTCCAAAACTGGTTTGCTGACCACCCAACATTTCTCGTGCAATACCTCCCACCATACTCACCATTTCTGAACCCCATAGAAGAATTCTTTTCGGCATGGCGGTGGAAGGTATACGACCAGCAGCCCTTTGTGCGCATGCCTCTTGTGCAGGCCATGGAAGACTCATGTGATGAGATTGATGTGGGTGCAATTCAGGGATGGATAAGGCACTCAAGGCGCTTCTTCCCTCGATGTCTGGCAAGGGAAGATATTGCCTGTGATGTTGACGAGGCGTTGTGGCCAGACCCGGCTGTGCGGCAAGATGCTGCCTAATTATTTTTCTTGCCTTTTTTTTTTGTTTGTTTTTTTTTTACTGTAATATATTTTTTTTTTTCAGAAATTTTCTTTTTCAGTTTACTTTTTTTGTAAGAATATTTTTGTTCAGTCCCATGTAAATATATCTGCTGTGCTTATGTTGTACTGACTTGTTTACTGTAGTGAAGGAAAATGTGTGTGTATCTGCAAATATTTGCAAATATTTCTGTGCATGTGAAGAATCTGATACATATTTTAGTATTATGGCAAAGCATACTAAAGATGGGGGTGCTTTTCATTATGCCCAACAGTGTGTAGGTGGTTAGGCAAAAATCTGGTAATATGAATGAAGTGTGTGCCATTTCATGCAAAAGTTTGATTTTGATAATGCTCTGTGTAGTTTCGGTTGCAGTGCTTCATTTTGCAGGATATATGAGGTATTTTGCAGTTTGGGTGTGTGGTTTTGTGAATTGTGTTAAGTGTTTTGATAAAACCAGACTAGTTTGAAAAATTGTGTGTTAGCAATTGTAAAAAACTGTAGTAAACGGAGGGGGATAAAAAGCCTCCAAAACGATAGGACCTGAGACCCTAGTGGGGACCTTAGGAATGTAACCAGGCCTTGTATGTAGAAAGGCCTTAACCATGCCTGGTGCAAACTCTAAACATGATGGTGAAACCGAAAGAGCTTGAAGGTCACCTATCCTTTTCAAGGATGAGATGGCCAGTAAAAACACCGTCTTCAATGTGAGCATTTTATCTTACACATCTTCCAAAGGTTCAAAGGGCGCCTCAGCCAACCCTTGTAACACAATGGCTAAGTCCCAGGTCAGAGATTTTGGGCGTACTGAAGGCCTCAGCCTCAGTGCGCCACGAAGGAAGCAAACAACTAAGGGGCCTCGACCTACCGAGACACCAACCATAGGAACATGATAGGCTGAAATAGCAGCCACATACACTTTTAATGTGGAGTGAGTTAAGCCTTCTGAAAGCTTTTCTTGGAGGAATTGAAGCACATAGCTGACAGATGAGTGGACCGGGTCCACCCTATGATGGCTACACCATGTAGCGAAAACCTTCCACTTATACATATAAAGCTTCCTTGTAGATGGAGCTCTAGACTGAAGGATGGTCTCCACAACCTCGGTTGGGAGACCAGATTCTATGAGCCTTGCCCCCTCAGGGGCCAGGCCCACAGTTTCCACATTTCTGGACGGGGATGTAAAATCAGGAGATCCTGTCTGACTGGAAGCTCCAGAGGAGAGCCGTGAAGAAGTGATACTAGGTCCGCAAACCATATTCTTGTTGGCCAGAAAGGAGCCACCAATATCAGGTCTACCCCTTCCTGACAGACTTTGTCCAGAACTCCCGGGAGCAGAGAGACTGGGGGAAAAGCATACAGACGTCGCCTCGGCCACGTCTGTATCATGGCATCCAACCCCAGAGGAGCTGGGTGCCTCAGAGAGTACCACAGAGGGCATTGAGTTGACTCCTCTGTGGCAAAGAGATCGACTTCCGCTCGACCGAATGTTTTCCATATGAGCTCCACTACCTCTGAGTGAAGCTTCCATTCCCCCGGACTCGCGCTCTGCCTCGACAGAGCGTCCGCCCCCATATTCAAATACCCCGGAATATACGCCGCCTTTAGCGAGAGTAATTTCCCCTGGGTCCACAGGAGGATGTGACTGACCAGTTTGCATAGTGGCCGAGACCGCAGTCCCCCTTGGTGATTTATGTAGGAGACCACCGTAGTGTCTGTCTGAACCAACACATGGTGGCCCCTCAGGTCGGGGAGGAAGTGCTTCAGAGCCTGAAACACTGCCAGCATCTCCAGCCGATTTATGTGCCAGGAGAGCTGGTGTACCTCCCAGTGACCTTGAGCTGAGCGACCACTCATGATCGCTCCCCAGCCCGTGAGGGACGCATCTGTCGTAAGCATTACGCGACGACATGAAGTTCCCAACACGGGTCCCTGGGACAGGAACCAAGGCTTTTTCCACATGACCAGAGCACGAAGGCACCGCCGCGTGACTTTGATCATGCGAAAAGGATTTCCCCTCGGAGAAAACCCCTTGGTCCTGATCCACCACTGTAAGGGTCTCATGTGCAGAAGGCCAAAAGTAACAACGTTGGACGCAGCTGCCATCAGACCCAACAGTCTCTGAAACTGTTTTACAGTGAGTGACCGGCCTAACTTCACCCCATTCACGGCCCCGAGAATGGAAGTCACACGAGCGGGAGTCAATTGCGCCCGCATCGTGATGGAATCCCAGATTACCCCAAGATAGTTGGCAACCTGACTCGGAACCAGCACACTTTTCTTGGCGTTGAGCCTCAGCCCAAGCTTCTTCATGTGCGACAACACAACATCTCGATGTTGAGCTGCCAGACGTTCTGTTTGAGCTAAAATCAACCGATCGTCGATATAGTTCAGCACGCGGATGCCCTGGAGTCTCAGCGGAGCCAAGGCTGCATCCACGCACTTCGTGAACATGCGGGGTGATAGTGATAGGCCGAAGGGAAGAACCTTGTATTGGTATGCTTCGCCCCCGAAAGCAAACCTGAGGAACTTCCTGTGAGAAGGATGGATGGAAATGTGAAAATATGCGTCCTTTAGATCTATCGCCACAAACCAGTCCTCGGATCTGATCTGTGGAATATTCAGTGCCGGTGCCTCCCTTTGCGGGGAAGAAACCGCAGCGCGTGCTTCCACCACCAAAGGAGAGACACTAGATCTAGCAGGTAAGGGAAGCGATAAGGCAGAGCCCGTCTCTCCCCCCTCTGCTAGATCCATTTGTGAACCCCACGAGTGCAGCCTTCGCTGTGCCTCGGCAGCAGCGGGACCAGACCCGCGGGGAACACTCGCCGCGGCGCCCTCATCAAAGAGCACCCGGCGTGAGCGCAGCGCCCTGAGAGTGAGCCGCTCACAGTGCACACAGACAGCCCCCTCAAGAACTCCCAGGCATCTCACACACATCTCGTGTGTATCCCCCACCACGATGAATCGCGGGCAAGGAGGTGCATGCTTAGTGAAACGCTGGCTTTTCTCCGTCATTTTATATATATATATGTATGTCTTTTATGTGTCTTGTTAGAAACTCTTGTCCTCAGACAAAGAGATCACTTTCTGGCGAGATGGTAGACAGACAACAGTAAATAAGACAGACAAGATACAAATAGCGCTTACTGAAGACAACAGAAGCTAGCATTCTTTGTTTCTGGGCATGCTTTATAGGTTCCGGTCCGCGACATCGCCCGCCTCTGACGTCACGTTCTCTCATTGGTTGGATACAATAGTGCTTCACGAACACAAAAATGCAGAGGATTCCCATCACGTCACTGACGTAGCGTCGATAGTTCCCACGAAAGGGAACTGGTTTCATTAGCATTCACAATTTTCACTCCCAATACATCCCACCATACGGTTCCTTCCTTAAGCCCATTGAGGAGTTTTTTGTTTGTTTGTTGTTTTTTTTGGCACGGAAGGTTTACAATCTCCAGCCCTGTGTCAGGATATGCCTCATTCAAGCCATGGAGAAAGCCTGACCGAACTGATGCAGGATCTGTGCAAGGATGGATTCACCTTTCAAGAAGATTCTTCCCTCACTGTCTTGCGTGAAAGGACATCGCCTGAGATGTGGATGAAGCGCTATGGCCAGATCCAGCTTTTTACAATGTGGTGAGAAATAAATATTTTCATCAATGTGCAGTACTTATCTTGTGTTATATATATATATATATATATATATATATATATATATATATATATATATATATATATATATATATTCATGTACTTTACTCTAACAATATCTCTGAAAAAATCAAACCCAGACTATATCATTAGAAAAGTATAAAAGTTACAAGTGTTTAAGATTGAGCACAGCAGTGTGTAAATGAATCAAACAGAATCAGGATGTATGAACCATGTGTGTTCCTTACGGTGTCAAAGTTGGGTTTTGTTAAATTAATGTAAAGTTTTGAATGAAGTGTTTCATTTTGCAAATGATCTGAAGTGTTGTGTTACTTTGGTGTAGGGTTGTGTTAATTGTGTGTAGTGTTTTGACAAACCGGGCCCTGTTTTCAAAATTGTGCTTAAGCAATCGTAAAAAACTGTAAGCTCTATTTCAATGAACAAAAATGATTTTAAAAGTTTTTGTTAACAATAACCACACTGATATCAACACGCACAGTATTATCGCAGTTAAAGATTCACAGATGAATCGTGTGGATTTTAAATATTAAATTATAATATTAGAAAACAAAAACCTTTTTGTTTTGTAGAAAATAAATGTAATACATGAACTGTTGTTTTAATTTAAAAAATAGATATTAAACTTTTTATGCATTGTTATGTACTATTAATCATTTAGTGCATTTTTGTATATTGTATAAAATAATATGGCACTTAAAAAAAAATCAGTCATTATGTCCTGACAGTAGAATATGAGACAGATAATCTGTGAAAAAAAAATCAAGCTCCTCTGGCTCCTTCCCAGTGGTCCTATTGCCATTTGCAGAAATACACAGTTCCCGGTAAGAACCAACCAATCAGAGTCAGGAGGAGTGTCTTAGCAGTGTCAATCAAGCTCGTGTGCGCGCTGATCACTCTCCTATCATGCACAGCCATAGTGCACAGCGTGTACAGGCATTCAAATTCAAGATTACCGGTGTGCAGCAGCTTTGCTTATGGCGGACAAACAATCCAGTTTCGTACGTATAATACCCCATAAAGTGCGTATCATATGCACGCGAAAAACTCATTTTGGCTTATATATTCTACGAGATTACAAACTCGTACTATTGATACGCATTTTCGTGTGATCTGTTATATCATGATATGCAGTTTTAAGATTTTTTCAGGCGAGAATGTGCTGGTTTAAAGCTCAATTTTGTGGTTAATTGATAAAGATAGCGCCTTTCTGACAATTTGATCTGACGTTGTCGGAGTTTTGAGATCCAGGCGATCACTGGACTTTCAGCGCTCATGTACCCAGCCGAGAGCAGCCTTACCTCGGCTAATCCTTCTGACGTTTACCGCTGGTTCCGTTTTGGCTGAGGGCAACGTGACGTTTCATAAATTTATATATGGCTATTTAACTTTTGTATCATACTAAAGCGCTGATTTTGTACGCTTGACTGAACTGTTTGCTTTATTTCTTATTGTATATGTTTATACCTTTTATAATGGCTATTATTGAACATTAAAACTGACATTTAACAAAAAGAGAAGGTTGTGTTTTATGTTAAATTTAATAACAGTGAAGATAATCAGAGTATGCACAAATAGTATTACATTTAATATGTTTGAAATGTAAACGAAAAGAGGCAGGGTTGTTTAATATTTCGTTTTGTTATAAATATAAGCAGACATTGCAGATAATTAATCACTCGTTGCCTGAGGCTATTAATATGTTTTTGTTTGTTTCTTTTAAATAAAACGAAAAGAGGCAGAGTGGTTTAATAACAAATTTTGTTTTATTCTTGGCTAAAATATACATACAGAGATAACCGGAGAAGCCAGTTATTTGCGTACTGTAACATTACCGTTATATTATCTTACTAGCTATTTATTACTCATAGAAATAGTGCATATACGTCATAGTTAAATTAGATGTATTGCAAAATACGTAATATTTTGAGGACCAAGTTTGTAGTCAAAGTATGGGCAGGCCATAGTCAATGTAAATCATATTGTTGATGTTTTGTTCGTATCAGTGAATGTGCTATAACTGTTTATCAGCCTAGCCTGCGCGTTCACGGCAGGCTCCGTTGTGATGGGGGAGGAGCTGTGGAGGGAGGGCTTTAGCGCAGCTGAGAGCAAGGGGGAGTGACCTGTGAGTTGTGCTTGTTCAAATTTTCAGGCTAAGTCAACGTTTTCTAAAAACTCCCTACTGCAGCTTAAACCGTTCCATTCTATGCTGATCCGGCCCAGCCGGTATGGATATAGTTTGATTTTCAACTGTGGGGCTGTTGGAATGTAATATAAATGTATCAGTCATTGGCTTGGTAACGCAAGAGTTAACAGACAATATGAGATGTAAAGCGACTGTGTTGTGAAGGATGATCAGATATTTCTTTAATTTTATTATTAACTTGCATTTACTTCACTAAAATAGTGTGCTTGGCCAGCTACAGAGAAACTGGCAGCCAGAGAAGTGACCAATCCTGAGTAAAGATGTCACTACACGCATTCTATGTACCAGCACTATCTTCGCTGGGAATGGTTTGTAATTAGGCTAAACCACGCTCGAGTGGAAATATAACTGGAACCACTTCTTACTGTTCTTAGAACCATTTGGCCCGACGGTGGAAAAGCGGCTCAAGATTGAGCCAGCAAGCAGTCCCAACAAGGTCCTGAAAGTACTCAGAGTGGGTCAGATGTAGAAGGCTATAGAAGTCATGTTGAGTTTTAAAGACATTGTCAAATACTATGGAACTTATAGCTTTTTAACAAGTGATATTTTAAGCATTATGTTTTATATAATGCAGTAACTTTGATGATTATAATGAAAGTTATAAATTCCACAGAGTTACTAAGAATATCTAGTTTTTGTACTGGGGGTACTTTGGGTTGGCTGAGATTTTGAATGGGTCTGTATTGTTGAAAACCCCTGGCTTAGATTATAAAAAAAAAATATCATAGCTTTGTATAAAAGCAATAACCAATTGCAAAGTCCTCACTATAAAGGAAAAACAATGTGTGTGCGCATGTACAGTATGAATTTGCTGTATGTATAAATCTCTTGGAATCTTTCTGTCTTTCTGTTCTCTCTGTTCTAAAATAGTTGAACACTTCAGAACACCTATTAAACTATATTTCTCTTATGGTTTTATGGTTGGTTTAATTGGCCTCAGAACCGACAGATAGAGAGGATGTTGTAGCGTCTGGACCAGTCAGACACCCAATTATTCATTATATGTAATGAATTATCCAGAAACTCACTCTATCAAAGTTCTGTGAACCCATCTCCCTAAAACTGCAACTAGCATCCCAAACGTAGCTAACACACAGGCAGAACTAGGTGTCCTGTTACAGGAAAAAGTGATAAGAACTTTTTACGATCAGAAAGAATTTTGCAGAGACTAGTGACTCTGACTTCATTCTTTCTGAGAAGGATAAATTAACCCTCTTAATCCTATATATTCTATATATAACCACTTGAGAAATGTATAAACATGTATCCAATTTTCCCATCTTATGACTTTCCTTTTTAGGCTTTATTCTATGTATTAATTTTCTGTTTTCAACCATTTTGGTATTACAGTTTTTTTTCGATTGCTAAACGACAATGGGCACAACTGGAATCACATGTGCAAAACTCTAACTACAGTCTGCACAGCGGCAGTTCATGTGGACCAAACTCTAGTTTGTTTTTCATTGCTTGAACACAGTTTTCAAAACTCTACACACTTATCCCATGACTTTAACCACAACCTGCACAACACTGTGGATTCACAGCACTTTGTTCAAATGCTAACACACTGCTGTCAAAACTGTGAACCACACATTCGAAACAGAACAGATTTCAGCCTTGTGCCTTTCAAACACTGCTGATTGCAATTTCAGCTGAAAGCCTAAGCAGGTGTCTTGTTAGTGAACACACACACACACACACACACACATATAGGCTATATATAGTTTCTACCTTTTTTTTTTCTCTCATTACTGTAATTCCGTAAATTACTACAGACTATTGAAGCAATTTTCATTTACCTTAAAGAATTGTTATGTTCTAAAAATTTAAATAAATCATGTGAAAGAATGTCACTATTTTTTTGAAGAAAATATTACTTTGTATGAAGTCACTGAAATTGTTCAAAATGTAAAGATGAAAAGTTTGTATTTCTGTGTTGGTGTTTGATGCTAGTATTTTTTGTCTAAGTGTGTTCTAAGTGACAGTGTGTGTTAGTGAGGGTTGTGCATAGTGTTTGGCTACACTAAGCCTGTTTTGAGCCATGTGTTAAGAGTTGTGTTGCTTGGAATGAGTTTTGCAGGTGATGTGAACTGTTTAGCTCAGGTGACTGTTGGTAGTGCAGACTGTAGTTAGAGTTTTGCACATGTAGCTCCAGTTGTGCTCACTGTCGTTTAGCAATCGAAAAAAACTGTAAAGGTGCCTTAGAACGTATTTTTAAAAGATGTAATATAAGTCTGTGAAGTTTCAGCTCAAAATACCCCACAGATTTTTTTTTTTATCATTTTTTTAACTGCCTATTTTTGGGCATCATTAAATATGCGCAGATTCAGGCTGCTCGGCCCCTTTAAATTCTGTGCTCCCCACCCCTGGAGCTCGCGCTTGCCTTAAACAGCATAAACAAAGTTCACACAGCTAATACAACCCTCAAAATTGATCTTTACAAAGTGTTCGTCATGCAGCATGTCTAATCGCATAAGCACGGTATTTATTTGGATCTTTACATTTGATTCTGAATTAGTTTGAAAGTGCTCCGTGGCTAAAGCTAACATTACACACTGTTGGAGAGATTTATAAAGAATGAAGTTGTGTTTATGAATTATACAGACTGCAAGTGTTTAAAAAAATGAAAATAACGACAGTCTTGTCTCTGTGAATACAGTAATAAATAATGGTAACTTTAACCACATTTAACAATACATTAGCAACATTCTAAAGAAACATTTAGAAAGACAATTTACAAATATCACTAAAAATATCATGATATCATGGATCATGTCAGTTATTATTGCTCCATCTGCCATTTTTCACTATTGTCCTTGCTTGCTTACCTAGTCTGATGATTCAGCTGTGCACAGATCCAGACGTTAATACTGGCTGTCCTTGTCTAATGCATTGAACATGGGCTGGCATATGCAAATATTGGGGGCGTACATATTAATGATCCCGACTGTTACGTAACAGTCAGTGTTATGTTGAGAATTGCCTGTTCTTCGGAGGTCTTTTAAACAAACAAGATTTACACAAGGAGGAGGAAACAATGGTGTTTGAGACTTACTGTATGTCATTTCCATGTACTGAACTCTTTTTATTTAACTATGCCAAGATAAATTCAATTTTTAATTCTAGGGCACCTTTAATGTTCCAGAGTTGCAAATTTTTAGTTAACTGAAATCACATTGGTAGCATGTTTGATATCCACGGACTCCAGCTTTCGTTTCCTATTTTGTAATTTATGTTACATGTTACTAACTCTGTGACACATTAGTATTATAAGAATCCAGAAGGTTCTTCTCTCAATTAATCCAATCCAGTGTGTCTTATGCTAATATCTTGCTACAGAACAAAGACTCGTGAAAGTTCCCTTCGAGGGGACAACTCCTTATTGGCTCAGACACCTTAAGAGGGTGTGACATCTTCACTCTTTAAAATTACTGATCACAAGATCATAGTCTCTTTTCCTTTTTCCTCTTCTCCTTTTCCTGTACTGGAAAATGCTGATGTGAAGATGATGCTAAGAAGCTAGAAGCTTCTAAGGAGCCCCAAGCTTGTGCCAGGCTTTGGCCTAGACCTTCCATTCACCAAAGATACTCTGAATCCAACTGGTTCTCTTTCATCAAGACAATATTAGCAAAGATTCAAAGGGAACCTCCACAAATTGCATCAGGACAGTTTCAATTCAAATGGGTGAGACGTGCAAGTATCAAACTTAGTCTCATTATTTGATACACTGAGTATCCTTACCCCTTTTAAAGAAGGGCCTGTTAAAACTAAACTGATGGTTTGCTCAAGGCTGTTGATCTGCTGAATTTCAAACAATGCTGTAACTTCTTGCTTTCCTGTATTCTGCTTCAGCTCTCTCTTTCTCTTGGTAACATTTCTTAGAATTAGTAAACAATTAACACTGTGTGTTCATTGGACAACAGGTTAATTGACTGTAACATTAATTTTATTACATTAAGTTAATTTTATTAACTGATCCAAATATTTATAATTAATTATAACTAGTTATGTTTAATTATCATATTTATTTTGAGCTAATTTGCTACAAAAATGTGTTTGAAGGCTTAACTGTTGTCTTCAAACTGCCTTAGACTGAATTATGTGAGTCTGAATGAGGATTTATACTATTATTCAAAGAGAATCACACAGAAGGTTTCTCTAATAGTGTTACATGTGCACTCTGTTTTGGACTTGTTTCTGGACTTGTGTTGTACTATTTCCCGCCACTAGTCTGTTCCCATAGTTACTGATCACCTCATTATCACCACCAGCTGTGTTCCATCACCCACCTTGTTATCCTATGTATATAAGCCCTGTGTTTTCAGTCATGTGTTTTCCAGTATCGCTCATGTGTAGTGTGGTTGTCTCCTTGTTCTACCCGTCTATGGATTACCTTCTTTGTGGATTCATTAAAGGTCCTCTAAGCGATGTCACGCGTTTTTAGGCCAAAACATTTTTTGTCACATACAGCAAACATCTCCTCACTATCCGCTAGCTGCCTGTTCCCTGAACACATTGTAAAAAAAATGTGGTCTCTGTAGTCGCCACAAGCTCCAAAAATGGCAACAAAAACAAACTGGTGCAACCTGGACCACGAATCATAATAAACACGGTCCAGCCAATAACCGACAAGAATGATTTAAATGCTAGCCTCTGTTTTGTTTGACAACACTTTGAGCGTCAAAAGGAAGTTCTGCCTTGAGCAGAAGGACCACTTCCTCGAGGCACATTTGGAAAATGTTCTATTCCTAGCACCTAGCACCAGCTACACATGGGGGGCATCGCTGCAACTCAGTCGCGGACTCCAAGACCATCAGCATCACTCCGCTCCTTCGGCTCTGTCTTCGCCCAAGGACCCATCTCCATCGGCTGTGCTGCTTCCACGCCTCCCCAAGGTTGTTTGGAGCCTTTCACCACCTCGGCTCCTCCCTCCAGCAATGGAGCAAACATCTGGACTCCTCTGCTCAAGGCTACCACCTGGATTTCACCACCTGCACCTCCCTGGACTTCTGCACCTCCCTGGACTTCACCATACTCTAACCCTCTCCTGGAATTTCGACCTCCTTAGTCTCCTCCCATCTCATGGCGCGAGGATGCGCCTTTCTGGGAGGGGGCGATATGTTACATGTGCACTTTGTTTTGGACTTGTTTCTGGACTTGTGTTGTACTATTTCCCACCACTAGTCTGTTCCCATAGTTACTGATCACCTCATTATCACCACCAGCTGTGTTCCATCACCCACCTTGTTATCATATGTATAGAAGCCCTATGTTTTCAGTCATGTGTTTTCCGGTATTGTTCATGTATAGTGTGGTTGTCTCCTCGTTCTACCTGTTAATGGATTACCTTTGTGGATTTATTAAAGTTCTGCTTCTTTCCTCCTTGTCGTGCTTGTTAATGCTCCCCAGGTAAAAAAGTAGTATACTTTAGTGTATTTGAAATATGAATGAAGTACATAAATTATAAAACAAGTATACTTCTACTTGTTGTACTTTATTTAAAGAGTATTTGATTCGTACTTTTTAAAAGTATACTTCAAAAAAGATGTAATTAAGTTCAACTTACAGTTTTTTCCAATTGCCAACACACAATTTTTCAAACTAGTCTGGTTTTATCAAAACACTTAACACAATTCACAAAACCACACACCCAAACTGCAAAATACCTCATATATCCTGCAAAATGAAGCACTGCAACCGAAACTACACAGAGCATTATCAAAAGCAAACTTTTGCATGAAATGGCACACACTTCATTCATATTACCAGATTTTTGCCTAACCACCTACACACTGTTGGGCATAATGAAAAGCACCCCCATCTTTAGTATGCTTTGCCATAATACTAAAATATGTATCAGATTCTTCACATGCACAGAAATATTTGCAGATACACACACATGCTGTTGCAACATTTTTATTTTTTTTCCTTCACTACAGTAAACAAGTCAGTACAACATAAGCAGAGCAGATATATTTACATGGGACTGAACAAAAATATTCTTACAAAAAAAGTAAACTGAAAAAGAAAATTTCTGAAAAAAAAAATATTACAGTAAAAAAAACAAAACAAAAAAGGCAAGAAAAATAATTAGGCAGCATCTTGCCGCACAGCCGGGTCTGGCCACAACGCCTCGTCAACATCACAGGCAATATCTTCCCTTGCCAGACATTGAGGGAAGAAGCGCCTTGAGTGCCTTATCCATCCCTGAATTGCACCCACATCAATCTCATCACATGCCTCTTCCATGGCCTGCACAAGAGGCATGCGCACAAAGGGCTGCCGGTCGTATACCTTCCACCGCCATGCCGAAAAGAATTCTTCTATGGGGTTCAGAAATGGTGAGTATGGTGGGAGGTATTGCACGAGAAATGTTGGGTGGTCAGCAAACCAGTTTTGGACTGGGGCTGCACAATGAAAGCTCACGTTGTCCCATACTACAACGTACCGGTTTCTTTGATGGTCTGCATCATTCATACGCTCTGGTGGTATGAGAATGTTGTGAAGTCTGTCCAGAAATGTGAGAATATGGGCTGTGTTGTATGGTTCAAGTTTGGCATGACGGTGGAGGACACCATGCATATTGGAGATGGCAGCGCACATTGTGATGTTCCCACCACGTTGGCCAGGAACATCTATAATGGCTCTGTGGCCAATGAGGTTTCTCCCTCTTCTTCTGGTCTTTGCTAGGTTGAACCCAGCCTCATCTATAAAGATGAACTCATGTGGGATTGCATGAGCATCCATTTCCAGTACTCCCTGAAAACAAAGAACAAAAATCACTCAATATGGTGTTATCCAGTACACTGGGAAACAATGTTGTGTGTAGTGTACTGCAGTCAATATAGTACTTACATCCACATATGCTCGTCTGAACTCTTTGTTTCTTTGAGAGTTTCTCTCAAACGGCACCTTATAAAGTTGTTTCATTCTGATTTGGTTTCGCTTGAGAATGCGAGCCAATGTGGACAGACTAACTCGTTGAATGTTGTTGAATAAGGTGTTGTCTTGGATGATGTGGCTTTGAATTTCTCGTAATCTGATTTCATTATTTTCCAAAACCAAGTTTACAATGGCAGCTTCCTGTACCCCGGTGAACATTTGGCCCCTTCCTCCACCATGGTGTCGTCTCTCAGTCCTTTAGAAAAAATAAAATAAAAATATATATAGGGCTTGGACAATGCAGCCTAAATATTTTCCCCCACAGTAGAGTACATTGTACAGGAAACTTGTACAGTTCATGAATGGCTGATGTCATACACTAAGTAAACAGGTGTCACCCAACTGATACACTATGACATGGGGTATACTACATGTGTACTACATGAAATTTTGGTTACATACCTGTTCTCCAGTCTAAAGGTCCGGATGACAGAGGCGACAGTAAAACGGCTCAAGTTTGGCTGCACTCTCTGTCCAGCCTCACGCATTGTCAACCCATGGTTGATGACATGATCTACTAAGGTTGCTCTGATTTCATTTGAAAGTGTTTGTCTTCTTTGGCCATGAACTCCTCTACCTGCTCTACCCCTACCGCTCACTCTTCCTCCCCCTCTTATTCTCAACCTCCCTCTTCCTCTTCCTCTTCCTCTTCCTCTCTCTGCAATGTCTTCCATTGTTGTTGTAAAAAAAAAGGTTCTCACCTGTGGTCTTTTCATAGTGTTTACATCCTGATTGAAGTGTTAACAATTAACCACTGAGGTGTTTGGCCAGGTGGCACATGTAATTGGCCAATTAGCTCATGTAGTGTCATTTTGAATGGCAGTGTTTTGAAATGGCAAACATGTGACTTTATGTCAGATTGTTGTGTCTTATGCAGAGAACTGTATTTAGTGAATTTAAAAAGTGCTATTTTGAAATGCAAAATGTGTGTAAAACAGAAAAGGTGTTTAGACTTTTGGAGACTTGAGAAGAAGTTTTGCTCTCTGTGTGTCAGTTTAAATAATTGTGCTGTGCATGTCATTTTAGTGTGTTAGCAATTGGAAAAAACTGTAATAGTCCAAACAGTAAGTATACTAATTTATCAGTAATCATATTCTTTTTTAATTGTACTTTTTGAAAGTGTACTTTGTTGTTAATGTATTTTAAATTGTATTGAAGTTTATTTTTTTTAAGTGTATGAAATTTGACATACTTATAGTGGCAATTCAGTGTACTTATGGGAAGAATATATATTTGGGAAATTAATTGTTAGTAAATTTTTTATTAAAGTGTACTATGTTCTCACTTCATTAGAAGTGTGACTTCTGTACACTTTATACAGTACACTCTAAAATAAGTGTATTTTTAATGGCATATCAGAGGACTCTCATAAAATATGTTAAAATACAAAAATGTATAGTGGTAATTTAGTGTACTTTTAGTAAGTACGTGATAGATTTTATGTTGGTCTCAGCATTGAAGGAAAGTGGACAGAGGTTTCTTTGTTCACGGTTGAAGCTATCTTATGTTTAAACATATGGTTTTCTTTATGTACCAGAACCATTTCCATATAAGGAACAAGGCTCTACCAGGATAGAATGGGAAACAGGGAATGGTCCCTTGCTTTTTGTATTACAAAGAATAGGAGAAGGTGTTTGGGATAGCAAGGAACTCCTGGATAGTTAATCGGGAGATGACCATATTTAGACTTGTTTTTCTATATGTATCACATTCCTATACCATGAACTATATGATGTACTCTCTCTCTCATTGGCTGAACCTATATTATACCCCTTGTACTCTTTCTATATATTCTCTCTTTTCTTATCAATAAAATGAGATTATATTCTCCCTCAGCGCTGAGTGATTGCTCATTCAATTGCCAATTAAGAGGTCTGGGATGAGGCACGAATTAGGAGCAAAAACCTAACAGTACACTTATTTGTAATACAAAGTATAATTTATTAAAGTGTACACTGATTTCACTTCATCTGTAGTGTAATCAGTCAGTCTGTTGTTCGTTATCTGGCTCGGCTCGGTGTTCATCTTCAGTTCTCTCTTCACAGCAGTTCAGTCAGCGTACTGTTTGAGTACATGAATTACTCGGGGATATTGGTTTGTTTGAACTCAGAGGGAGTGTCAGCCACATTAAAAAAGTTAACAGCTTAGTCATTTGTGGATTAATGCTGGAGACGCGAACCGTTTAAAACGATTCAGTTCGATTTGGTGAACTGGTTCAAAAAGATCCGGTTACATCGAATGATTCGTTCGCGAACCGGATATCACAAACTGATTTGTTTTGAACTCTCTCTCACAACAGACACGGAAAAGAAGCCAATGCTGAATAAAGTCAAAGTCCCTTTAAGACAAGTCATTTCACTCGGCGGCCATCTTTGAAACGCCTCTCGGGCATCCTGGGCATCATGCAGCTCCTATCACTTTGAATGGGGAAACATCAGATTCTCCCAAACTGTTCGTCAACCTTACGATTAAATTTCATATTTGAAATCACCAATGAAATCTAACAACAACCGACTCATAAATTTAGTTTCTAAACGCTCGAATCATGACAAAAAAAAATTTTCTTTCAGGCTGGATCAAGCTAATGCGCATGCGCAGACCTAAACGCGTCTGACTGCCTTCTAACGGCCGCTGAAGTGTCGCGATGACTTTACCAGTCGGCGATTGGCTCTTCGCTTTAGAAGGCGGGACTTATTCCGCCATATTGCACGTTACACTTTCTCCCATTCAATACAATACGAGTGACACATCTTGTGTTATTCTATAGTCTTTGATAAAGTCGTAGTTTTTGCTATTTTTGGACCAAAATGTATTTTCGATTCTTCAAAAAATTCTAACTGACCCTCTGATGGACATGGACTACTTTGATGATGTTTTTCTTACCTTTCTGGACACACAGAGAGCTCTTGGACTAAATCTAAAATATCTTAAACTTTGTTGCAAAGAGAAACGGAGGTCTTACGGGTTTGGAACAACATGAGGGTAAGTTATTAATGACATCATTTTGCTATTTGGGTGAACTAACCCTTTAATTTGAAGAACATGCATGTTCATGTTATTTCTTGGAATACAGATCTGACTTCCCAGATTACAAATTTGAAAATCCACTTAACTCTGCCATTTTTGCCGTCATTGACTACTGTTAATACTTCTTGTTTGAATTTCACTGATTAAGCAATATGGTCAAGTCAAGTCAAGTCAAATTTATTTATATAGCGCTTTTACAATTGGTAATTGTTCAAAGCAGCTTTACATATTAGAAGCACAGAAAAAGGGAAGTGGTTAAAAATAAGCTGTACAACCAAGCGTGGTAATATGTAACATATACAAGATGGTGCTACATTAAGCCAATGTCGGCTGACTCCCAGGGGTGGAAAAAAACCCCTAGGAGAAAAACCCAGCGTGCTAGCACTGGGAAAAAAGTCCTAGGAGGGAAAAAAACCCTTGGAAGATATATATAATATATGTAAATGGATATGGATATGGAGATCAAAATCTGAATTATACATTTTTATTATAGAGATTAAAAATAGATTATATATAAATATATGTAAGCGGATACGGGGATTAAAAATCTGAATTATAGATGCAGCCAGAACTGGGTCTGTAGGCCCATTGTCTCCTGGGCTACGTTGTAGTCAGGTCCAGACACAGGTTCTCCATCTGATCTGGATACGGCCTGAATCCAGCACCCGGCAAACCTCAGGATAAGCAGAGAGACAGATATTAGCGGAGATGCCATTCTTATTCTGATGTACAGGTATATCTAGTGTTATAGGAAATGTTCTCGGTTCCGGCCGACCTAAATATTGCAGCGTAACAATCCTTTAACGGATTTGAAAAATGTTAATGTATTGATAATGTGTTATGTGTATGCAAGAGCAAAGAGATGTGTTTTTAGTCTAGATTTAAACTGACAGAGTGTGTCTGCTTCCCGAACAATGCTAGGAAGATTGTTCCAGAGTTTAGGTGCTAAATAGGAAAAGGATCTGCCGCCTTCAGTTGATTTTGATATTCTGGGTATTATCAACTGGCCTGAATTCTGAGATCGCAATAAACGTGAAGGACTATAATGCATTAAGAGCTCACTTAGGTACTGGGGAGCTAAACCATTTAGAGCTTTATAAGTAAGTAGCAAGATTTTAAAATCTATACGATGTTTAATAGGGAGCCAATGTGATGTTGACAGAACTGGGCTAATATGCTCATACTTTCTGGTTCTAGTAAGAACTCTAGCTGCCGCATTTTGGACCAACTGTAGTTTGTTTAAAAGCTGAGCAGAACAACCACCCAGTAGAGCGTTACAATAATCTAGTCTTGAGGTCATGAATGCATGAACCAACTGTTCCGCATTTGTCATTGAGAGCATATGTCGTTGTTACAAACCCTTTTTTTAAATTGTCTAGGGTAAACAAGGGTGCAACATTAAAACACTGAACGTGCACTGGAAAACAATTACACAGCGTTAAGTCAGCAACGTGTTTGTTTATTATCGTGAAACCAATACCAATTAATCCAAAATATATTTACATAAATTTACAAATTATATACATTTGTTAATAAACCAAAAATAATTCACAAAAGAACGGGGAAAAGATAAAAGAACGAGACCGTGCCAAATCAAAGAAAGAAACAAAATAGAACCAATCTTACTAAGCAGAAAACAAAACTTCTAACCTAACTCAAACATCAATATTCACAAAAAAAAAACCTACATTAAACAAAAAGAAAAATCTTCAGCGTCAAAGACACCCTAAATACTCTACACTTACTAAAACTAAAAATACAAAAAGTGGCATGTGTCGCTAACCTAGTGTTCTAAACAAAAATTGATAACTCAGTGCTGCACATGTATATCACGCGATATCTTACCTGTTCTTTATCTCTTCCCCCCCGTTTAGTAATATCGTTTTATCAATCATATAACAGAGAACGGCGAGAAAACACCAGATAGAAAAAGACCGAGTAGCAGTTAACACTGTTTATCAAAGAACACAAACTTTACCAACAAACTTAAACGCAAGATGGTACAGGGCAACAAACACGCAAGTCAGAGGCCAAACAACAAAGCAAAGCCGCGTGCCAGAGAGCTCCCGCTTCTTGCACAGGTGCGCTCTTTAATCATCCACTAGGACACCCTCATTGGTGAAGCCGCGCGTTGTCGTCACCCACGTCACGATGATTGACCAAAATATTTGTCCATTCAGGTACCTGCATCACCCTGCTGAAACGAAAGTAAAAACAAAGAGAAAAAGAAAACAAAACACACAAAATACCATTCTTAAAAACAAACATGGGACGTAACAGTCGTAATTTAGATATGTTTTTTAGATGGAAGAAGGCGGTTTTACAGATACTGGAAACATGACTTTCAAATGAAAGATTGGTATCAAAGAGCACACCCAGGTTCCTAACTGTATCCTAGTGTTAAGGATGAATTAATTATATCAAGAAGTGGACCTACGACCTCTGGAAGCATTTCTTTCAGTAGTTTAGTCGGCACTGGGTCTAACATACATGTTGTTGATTTTGATGATTTGATAAGTTTAGATAATTCTTCCTCTCCTATAGCGGCGAATGATTCTAGTTTTACCTCAGGGACACTACAGTGCACTGTCTGAAGCGAAACTGTAGACGGTTGCATGTTTTTAATTTTCTCTCTAATATTATCAATCTTGCAAGTAAAGAAGTTCATAAAGTCATTACTGCTGTGCTTCTATGGAAACGTCAGCAGTTGAATCTCTGTTTCTAGTTAATTTAGCCACTGTGTCAAATAAATACCTAGGATTATGTTTGTTTTCTATTAAGAGATTTGAAAAATAAGTAGATCTAGCATTTCTTATAGCCGTTTTGTACTCAATCATTTTTTCTTTCCACGAAAGGCGAAAAACTTCTAGTTTTGTTTTCTTCCAACTACGTTCAGCTTTTCTAACAACTCGTTTTAGAGCCCGAGTGTGCTCATCATACCACAGCATTGGATTAGTTTCCTTAATCTTCTTTAGACGTAAAGGAGCGACTGCATCTAATGTGCTGGAAAAGAGAGAGCCAATAGTTTCTGTTGCAGCATCGAGTTCTTCTAAGTTGTCAGGTATACTAAGGCGATGAAACTGCTCGGGGAGATTATTTATAAAGCAATCTTTAGTGGTAGACGTGATGGTTCTACAATATTTATGGCTGGGTGGTGGTTTTGCAGCCTTGGCTAATTGTATTATACACGAGACTAGATAATGATCTGATATATCATCGCTCTGCTGTAGAATTTCAACAGCATCAATATCAATTCCATGCGACAGTATTAGATCTAGGGTATGATTACGACAATGAGTGGGTCCTGACACGTGTTGTCTAACTCCAATAGAGTTTAAAATGTCTGCAAATGCCAATCCAAATGCATCTTTATTATTATCTACATGGATATTAAAATCACCAACAACAAGGACTTTATCCGCAGCCAGTACTAACTCTGATAGGAAATCAGCAAATTCTTTGATAAAGTCAGTATGGTGCCCTGGTGGCCTGTATACAGTAGCCAGCAAAAATGTCAACTTACATAATGTTACATAAAGCACCATCACTTCAAAGGAATTATATTTGAAATTCTTTTGAGTGATTCTGAATTTATTACTATAAATTACAGCAACACCTCCCCCTTTGCCTTTCTGTCGAGGATTGTGTCGATAATCATAACCTTGAGGACTAGACTCATTTAAAGTAATGTAATCGTCTGGTTTTAGCCAGGTTTCTGTCAAACATAGCAAGTCTAGTTTATTGTCTGTGATAATTTCATTTACAATAAGTGCTTTTGAAGAAATAGATCTAATATTCAGTAACCCAAGCTTTATCATTTGTTTATCTGATTTATCTGTGATTTTCATTTTTTGAACATCAATTAAATTGTTACCCTTAAAAGGTTTCGGAAGTTTTTTGTATTTACTAGTTCGAGGTACAGACACAGTCTTTATGTGATAATATCTAGGTGAAAGAGTTTCTATGTGCTGTGAATTATTTGAGTTCTGTGACATGAGGCGGCTAGCAGACGGTCGGTTTAGCCAGTTTGTAAAAGTGATAGTGGGTTGGCACGGATTAGGGCTGGGATAAACGATCTTTTTTTTTTTTTTTTTACGATTAATTTAGTGATTATTTTTCGGTGCATCGATTAATCTAAGGATTAATTTTTTTTTTTTTTTTTTTTTTTTTTTTTTTCAGTCCGATTCTATTTCGGTTTGATTCGATTATCGATAATCTCCCCATTAATTGACTAATACCAATTTATAAAAAGTCAGAAATAAAAGACTATACAAGTGCAAAGTAATGCATTCTTAGTCAGAGATAGCGTTCGATAAAACCTTGAAGCCTTAAACACATAGGCCTAGCTTACTAAAAAAAAAGTGCATCTTGTAATACAAATTGATGTCTAGCATTCAATTAAAAAAAAAAAAAAAAATTCACCCAAAATACTTGTTTAGAGCAATTGAAAGAATACAGTAACCAGTGTAAACTTGAGGGCTTTAAGCTAACACAGAGACTGCTTTTCCAACAAAAAATAAATAAAAATTAACAGCGACAGTAGGAGCCAGCAGCCTGTCATGGTGTCCTTCCTGAACCAACAGAATTTAACATTTGTTGAAAACCCATAGCTTACTGAAAAAAGTGCATCTTTTAATTCTTCATTCACATAAAAATAACAACAACGTATAGTAGTAATACACTCTGCCACAAACTCACAAAATACTAATGTAGGTAACTAGAATTTTGTTATACACCGATTCAGACGTCTCATGAGTTCAGTGTTGGACAGATCAGTTGTTTTAACCATTCATTTAAGTGAATCAATTCAAATGAGTCATTAGTTCGTGAATCGTCATGTCATTATTGGACGTGTAGCCTACAGCAAGCGCTGTGTGATTATCCCGGCAGTTTATTTTTTAGCATAACTTGCACTCCGCGGTAATTCAGCAAAAAAAAATATCTCAGAATGCTCCACGTGAAACTTTGTTCATCCCAGCCCTGGTAAGGATATAACTACAAGGCCTCTGGCAAATTGCCGCAGGTACCAATACTGTGAGCACAAGTGACATATTGCGTTTATAGGTAACCCTCACAGGGAAAGGAAAAAAAGGCGAGCTGAAGGAGCAGCTTGAGCCAGAAAAAAACAATGCAATTTTAGGTACAGTAATGTCATAGTTATGAATCCCAATCCATTGTCATGATTGATTGACAAATCCATTATAATCAATGATTGTATTTCAATATTATACATTGTCTATCCTGTTTTAATTCATCCCCATGTCTCTTTCCTGTTTTCACAGATGCAGTGAGGGAGCGATTCCCCAACGGAGGAAGTGCAACAATGAGAGCTAAAAGGCCTCTAGTAACTCAAGTCAGAGCTACAGGTGCTGGTCATATAATTAGGATATTGTGAAAAATTTAATTTTTTTATTGTAAATTATTTTAAAAAATGAAACTTTCATATATTCTGGATTCCCTACATGTAAAGTAAAACATTTCAAAAGTTTTTTTTTTTTTTTAATTTGTTGATTAGAGCGTACAGCTCATGAAAGTCCAAAATCCTGTATCTCAAAATATTAGAATATTTTCTAAGATCAATCAAAAAATGGATTTTCAAAACAGAAAAGTTCAAGTTCTTTAAAGCATGTACACTCAATAATTGGTCAGCAGCACATATTACAGCAAATGACTTGCTCCTAGCACAAATTACAGCATCAGTGAAGTGTGGCATGGAAGTGATCAGCCTGTGGCACTGCTGAGGCACTGTTGAGCCTTCAGATCATTTGTATATTGTTGGATCGACTGTTTCTCATCTCTCTCTTGAAATATCCCATAGATTCAGGTCAGCCATGTTGGCTGGCCAATAAAGCACAGTAATATCATGGTCAGCAAACCACTTAGAAGTTGTTTTTGCACTGTAGGCAGGTGCTAAAGTCCTGCTGGAAAAGGAAATCAGCATCTCCATAAAGCTTGTCAGCAGATGGAAGCATAAAGTGCTCCAAAATCTCCTGGAAGATGGCTGCATTGACTTTGCACTTGATAAAACACAATGGGCCAACACCAGCAGATGTCACGCCCCCCCAAATCATTACTAACTTCAGAAAATTCCCACTAGACTTCAAGCAGCTTGGATTCTGTGCCTCTCCAGTCTTCCTTCAGACTCTGGGACCATGATTTCAACATGAAATGCAAAATTGACTTTTATCTGAAAAGAGGACTTTCGACCACTGTTCACTGTCCAGTTCTTTTTCTCCTTAGCCCAGGTAAGATGCTTATGACGTTGTTTCTGTTTCAGAAGTGGCTTGGTAGTCCTTTTCCTGAAGATGTCTGAATGTGGTGACTCTTGATGCGCTGACTCCGGCTTCATTCGACTCATTGTGAACCTCTCCCAAGTGTTTGAATCGGCTTTACTTGACAGTATTCTCAAGCTTGCGGTCATCCCTGTTGCTTGTGCACCTTTGTCTACCCAATTTCTTCCTTGTAGTCAACTTTGCATTTAATATGCTTTGATACATCACTCTGTAAACAGCCACCCCATTCAGTAATGGCCTTCTGTGACTTACTCTCTTTGTGGAGGCTGTCAGTGATTGTCTCCTGGACCACTGCCAAGTAAGCAGTCTTCCCCATTAGTGTGGTTTCAAAGAACAAGAGATACCCGGAATTTATACTGTAGGGAGGGTCATTTAATGAAACTCAAAAGTAAATATTCTAATATTTTGAGATACTGGATTTTGGACTTTCATGAGCTGTACGCTCTAATCAACAAATTAAAAAAAAAAAAAAAAAAAAACTTTTGAAATGTTTTACTTTACATGTAGGGAATCTAGTATAAATTAAAGTTTCCTTTTTTTAAAAATAATTTACAATGAAAAAATGAACTTTTTCACAATATTCTAATTATATGACCAGCACCTGTAGTTGTATAGTAAGTTGTTTGCCATTGTTCTGTTCCCGGCGTTTCAGAGAAAGTCGACTGTTAAAGGTTTCTCATTTTGCCAATATCTGCTTTTGTGTGTTACTTTTGTGTTAATAATAAAGATCCTTTTCTGAAATGCAATTTGTAATCTGTTGATTTAATGTACTTGAACTGAATTGTAATGTAATACACTTGTAGTGTAATAACTACATTCATGCTTAAGTATAACAAAATGGGGATAAAATTACAAATCAAAATTGTATTTTCAATTTGTTTCTACCTTACACTATAATAACATTGCACTGAAAGTACGTGTCTATGATGTTTAGGTTGTAATTGAACTTCACTTCAAAAACATTATTGTCATAGTGGGACACTTTAAAAGCACTAAATATAGTTAGGAAGTGCATTTGTAGATCACTTGAAATGTTACAGAGGCATACTAAATTAACTGTTTATAGTAATTATAAGTATGATAGCAGTATGCACAAAATGTACTTAAACACAACTATAATTTGCACTTCAATGCCTTTTTAAGTGTATTTCCATTAGAATGGCAATACAATGCAATTGTACTGTAAGTGTGTTTAAATGCTCATGAATCTTGATTTTCATTAGTGTATTTTAGTGCACTTGAAGTTTAAAAAAAGTTGTTCCATTTTAGTATCCTATTTACACTAGAAGTGTAGTTAAATAGATGTTAAGTTGAAGTTAATACATAATTGAATACACTTAACTATACTTGGATTTGACGAAAATAGTACAAAATGTAGAAAATATACTTAGTACACTTTATTAAAGTATATTTTTAATAGAATTCTTTCCACAGCATTTTTAACCAGGACATGGATCATGTCATTGTTGCATTGACAGGCGACATAATGACATGATCCATGTCCTGGTTAAAAATTGTCGGTTGATTTCCAGTTTTACTGAATATTGATCTAGATTGCTGCAAATTGCAACAAGTATCACATAGCAGCCACTGAGCGAAAGCACGGAGTAACATTATAACATTTTGTTATAAATTTCAACAGTTCAACAATTTCAACACACTCTGTATTTAGTATGATTGTTTTAACCATGTAAAACAGTGCTGCATAACCATAATAAAAGCTCCGCCTTGACTCAAGATTGGTGTGTATCAGAGGTGTCTTTCATTAGCACTTGCTCCAGCGGCCTTGTTCCACTCGACCTGTTCTGCTTCATACTAATGTTAATCAAACTTTAATACACATCTATGAACATGATTTCTGCCCGGGTCCGTTGAATTCCTCTTCATCGGCTGTGGAGACAACTCCCATGATCCCATGCTCATTCACAGCGTCATCAAGTTACACCTTTGGGTAACACTTTACAATAACAGTACATGAATAACCATGAACTAATACCTGAGTTAATAGTTACTTCAACATGAACTCAAGATTAGTTAAGATATGAACTAATGAAGAGTGATCCTTAACTACAACAGGAGTCATAGGGATTCATGCATGAAAACAGAAGCCTTAACTATGCGTTAATACATGTTTGATAATTAATGCATTAATTAACATTTAGGGTAAACTAAATCAAACAGTCTCTATAAGAAGGAATAATACATATTTGGACTTTGAAATTAATTTAAACAATTTATTATTGTCAGAATTTAAACTACTGACATCAGCAGCTTCATTATAAACATCACTGAAAGGCACATGATTAGTTTGCCATTATTTTCACTTATCCTCCTTATCAAACATATAAAATACTAAATACACTATTTATCTTAAAAGGTCTTAATATGTTTTGTGATATTCTTTCCTATCAAACTAAACTACTGTGACTTACATCAGTTCCTGAGGAATCGGTTCCCAAAAAAGTAACCAAACAGGAAACATGAACTAAGGTCAGGGAGCATTTGCTGGGATCAGATTCAGAAGTTCACTCTCCATCCAGACGCAGGCCGTGATCATACTGTACCTCCATTCTCTGACTTTTTGAAAAGTCACACAACATCACTTAACTGGGCTGAATACTTATATAGTTGTGTTAGTACAAGTGTATTTGATAGTAAGTTAATGATAATCATGAGCTGAATTTGGTAAGTAGTTAACAGTGAATTAATTATGATTGTGCCCCCTCAAGTAAAGTCATGACATAAGTATACATTAACAAACCATTAGTTGATGTTAGTATATGCTTAGTTAATAATGAGTTAATTATGATTGTGCCCCCTCAAGTAAAGTCATGACATAAGTATACATTAACAAACCATTAGTTGATGTTAGTATATGCTTAGTTAATAATGAGTTAATTATGATTGTGCCCCCTCAAGTAAAGTCATCACATGATGCACATATCACACATCATTAACTAATATATGAATAAACACTATACAGTGCCATCCTTATTCCTTTACACCCCGGTACAAAAAAAAACAAAACAAAAAAAAAAAAAACTAAAATAAAAAGAATTTGTATTTTACTTTTATTTATATAATTAAACATATATGGACTTGAAAGCAAGCCATAAACATACCTGTAAAGACACACATAAGGCATTTACATGTAAAATTGCGAGCGTCCACAAGCTAATGCTAATCAAAGCATATACATTTAAATGACAAAAATACAAATACAGTTAATAACTGCGCATAACCTCCTGAAAACCCCAATAAAACATACATGTAAATATGTCTTTAATTATTAATTCGGCTTACCAAAGCAGTCAACATTTATTAGTTTAAAATGCCAGCAACACAACAAACGTGCAAAGAGAACACCTAGCGTGCGCCACTAATGAGTGTCCCGCCAGAAACAAACCTTACATACTTTAGTTCCGGGAATAAACTAGGCCTATGACTATTTAGCTATGACTAAATGTAAATGAACTATAAAAATCAGAAAACAGTTTAGATCAAATTAAATTTATTAGTGGTAGTTAGTCTATTTTCCACATTTGATTAGACAGATCTATGTAATTAATGGCTAAATAATCATGTGCCATTGCAATTATTTGTCACAAAGCTGCAGATGGCAGATTATGATATTACAGTGTAAATTATGACAGTATTAAATCACGTTTAATTCAAATTCAGAGTACTTCTTGTTTACTCTTATGGAGGCTGATTTATTTAGTTTACCCCTAAATGTTAATTAATGCATTAATTAACAAACATGTATTAACGCGTAGTTAAGGCTTCTGTTTTCATGCATGAATCCTTATGACTCCTGTCGTAGTTAAGGATCACTCTTCATTAGTTCATATCTTAACTAATCATGAGTTCATGTTGAAGTAACTATTAATTTATGTATTAGTTCATGGTTATTCATGTACTGTTATTGTAAAGTGTTACCCACCTTTGTTTTGAATAAGTGACTGTAACCCTGTGAATATTTGTACGCCTTTATTTTATTTTCATTTGTTTTATTTCAATATTATGTGTACATAAATTGGATTTTGTATATTATGTATAGATATTTAAAATACTACTGAATAAGATATATTTCATTGGGTTATTGGTGTGTTCACATGCAACCAATCGTAATGGATGGGGGGAGGAGCTACGAGGGGTTTGGCAAAACGGAGGAGATAGAGATTGGCGATGGCGAGCTGTTGACGGAGTTAGATTGGGAAATCTGTAAAGTTTATTTTAGCGACAGTATTTGTGTCCTATATCCGATACAGATAACCTATATCTATATATTTTTCTGACAACGGGAAGGTTTTCTGTGTGTTAAAAAGAAACTAAAGGGATTAGGTATGCTCTGTCCATCGAAACAGCCGCCATATATTGGAGAAGACTTTTGTTGCTCATTGTTTCTTCTGGACTCGAGGACCTATTGAATCTCGGACCATATCGGAGTGTTTTCCTGCGGGCATATGCGGAACGTGAACTGTTTGTGCTGAGGGAGATCGCACGCCTTTGTGCACCACTCGTCGGCCATTTTCGGGTGTGTGACGCATCAGCTATTTCAGGTTTGGACTGTTTTCCCCGTGCATGTGAAGCTGAGGAGGATCAAAGCATCACATAATCACTTCTCGGCGCGACTTGGAGTGTTTCGTTGTGCCTGAGTGAGTAGCGAACCAGTTTGACAGTGTACTTTAAAATCTTCATCATCTGTTTGAGACTGCTATAAGTGCACCACCGAATAAGGGCCCCAACAAAATCCAAGCGCTTGGTTTACGAACATTTGAGCACGTAATAAGTGAATGTATAATTTCAGTTACAGTTTAAATTCATAGAGGTTTACAGCTGCAATTTATAAGTGATATCACGTTTATTTTGCTCTGTGTCTATCCTACATAATTTACATTATGTAAACGAGGGGGTTTCATTTGATTCATTCTAAAAGAAAGTGAACATTTTATTTCCATTTTAAGTTTCAGAGCGTTTGTTGGGTAGAATAAATAATTATCTTTATTACTACTTTTGTATCTGTTTCACTGTATTTTTGCATTTAATAATTTGATTACAGTGTGGTTTATAAAGAAAACAGCCCATAGCAAATAGAGAAATTCACTTATTTAATTAGGAGAACAGCATACAAAATTTGTTTCCTTGGTGTATAGTTTACACACATTATTGGAGGCACTGGCAGCGAGATTGTAATTTCTAAAAAAAAAAATAATTTTCCAGAGATAACCCAGCCAACTCACCATCAATTGCTGAAACCCAGGTCTTGCTGTTGTAACAGTAGGGTTACATTTTTGGAGGCACCGCTGGGATTTTAGTGTTTTCTCTGGATAATTTTTTTTTATTTCCCTGTTGGCCTGTTTTTGTTTTTTTTTCATTCTCCTTTTTTTTTTTATTTGTGTTGTGAAACATTGTGAGACATGGATATTTCTAAGGCTGGTGAATGGAGTCGTCAAGCGCAAATAAATCCGTCTCGTTGTCTAATACTCAGCGATGTCCCAATAGATGTAAGGGATGAGACTATCGCAGATGTGCTTGATACAGTGAAGGTATTTGGGCGTACCAAAATTCATGGTAAACGGGGAGACCCTACAGGAACTAAGTTGTTCTTGTTGCTTGAAACCAGTAACGATATTGATCCAGATACTGTACCACCTGAGATAGGGATTCCTGATGAGGTTGGCCCATGGAGGGTACATGTACCTGGAAAAATGGTGACAGATCCTTCTGTGGGAGATGCTGTTTTTCAGGATAAGTTGTTGTCCTTGTTGCAGAAGGAAGGAAAGTCGCTGGAGGATGTGAAGTCTATGTTGGAGCAAGGTCAGTCCACTAATGTAAATGTTAATCTTGACTTGGTGAATGCTATTGATCGCCTTGTGGAAAAGTGTATCCATGTGCCCAGTGATACTGTGGGTTACAGGAGATTAAGAGTATTTTCAGGTGTTAAACCAGTACCTTCTGGGGAGGAAGAATATGACCCCTGGATGGAACAGGCTGTCCAAATGATCAGCGAGTGGCAGTGTGCTGATTCTGTAAAAAGGCAGCGTATTGTTGAGAGCTTGCGGGGACCCGCTTCAGACATAGTTCGGTTTCTAAAGGTCAGTAATCCAGCTGCCACAGCTACTGATTATCTGGTTGCTCTGGAAACTGCCTATGGAACTACTGAAAGTAATTCCGATCTTCTTGCAAAGTTCAGGAGTACTTACCAAGGGGAAAGTGAAAAGCTATCTGATTTTCTTTACAGATTGGACAAGCTCCTTCATCGTATGCTTGTAAAAGGAGGAGTTGTAGCCGCTGATTTGAATCGCATGCGTATGGAGCAAGTGGTTAAGGGAGCACGTACTACTGATATGGTAGCACTACGACTAAGGATGACCCACACTTTGCGTGATCCTCCTAGTTTCTCACAATTGTTACGAGAAGTAAGGGAAGAAGAGGATTGGATCAGGGCTAGAGATGGTGGAAAAGTAGGGGTGGCTGCTGCCTCGGTTCCACAGGCTTCTCTTGTGTCTGAATTGAGCAGTATAAAGCAAGAGGTGAGTGCACTTACTACAAAGATGACCAAGCTGTTGAAGGGAGCTGCAACTGACTCTATTCCTGAGCATTCTTCAATAGCAACTGGCCCTGTGTGTCAAGTGGCAGATGCAAGTGCTACAGAAGCTTCCAACAAGAAGAGCTCATCCAAGTTTTCTCGGCCTGGAATTTTTTGTTACAAGTGTGGTGAGGATGGTCACACAAAGCGAGAGTGTAGAGGAACTGAAAACCTGAGGAAAGTAAATCAAAAGTTGATCAGTCAGTGTAGGTTTTCGGGAAACTTTTAGGGAGCTCCGTGGAGGAACGGCACAGGACTCCTTTTCCATTCCGTTCCACATCTTGTTCTGAAAAAGAAATCGCTTGTTCCTCAGGATTTCCATCTGGCTTGATTGGTCCAACTTCTGAAGTACCGGTCCAAATTGAAGGAATCTACGCGAAAGCTCTACTTGATAGTGGCTCTCAAGTCACCATCCTTTATCGAAGCTTTTACGACATGTACTTGAAACACTTACCTCTGTCGCCGGTGGAAAATCTTGAAATATGGGGTTTGAGTTCACACAAATACCCATACGATGGTTATCTTCCCATTAAGCTTGAATTCACTGAAAATGTGGTAGGACTACCACAAACAGTTGACACCCTTGCCCTTGTTTGTCCAGATTATCAGCCAGAGAAGAGAATTGCTGTTCTGGTGGGGACTAACACCAATATAGTGCGACGCTTGTTTGAGGCTTGTAAACAGAAGCTGGGTGATCATTTCTTACATACCTTGTCCATACATCCTGTAGTTCGAGAAGTCTATGAGAATATTCAGAAGACTGACTGCTCATCTGATGATTGTGAGAGACATGGTACTGTGTGGTTCACACAACATAAACAAATTGTTGTAGGGCCTGGAGAATCACGTCAAATTCAGGGTAAACCTAAACTTTTTGTGAAACCTACAGACGTGCATGTCCTGATAGACCAGCCTGATGACACTAGTGTTTCAGATGACTTGTTAGTGAGACCTGAAGTGCAATCTGTTTCGGTAGTATCTAATCGCCTCCTCACTGTTACTGTGAGAAATATGTCCACTAAAGATGTGCATCTGAAACGTGGCACGCCGATTGCTCATCTTTACCCTGTCGATATTGTACCTCAGCCCACCGTTGTCGAAAATAAATCGCCCAATGCACTAACTCCTGCATCATTTGACTTTGGGAATTCACCCTTACCTGAAGATGCCAAGCAGCAGTTGTGTGAAAAATTGATGGAGAAGCGTGATGTATTTTCTTGTCATGAGTGGGATGTTGGACGTTCAAAGAGCATGAAGCATGAAATACGGCTTACTGATTCAACACCTTTTCGTGAACGTTCTCGCCGTTTGCCTCCTGCTGATTTGCAAGATGTGCGAAACCATCTAATGGAATTGCAGAAATGTGGTATCATCTCCGAATCCAGAAGCCCTTACGCCTCTCCCATCGTGGTAGTGCGTAAGAAATCGGGCAAAGTGCGAATGTGTGTTGATTACAGAACACTGAACAGACGTACTATACCTGATCAATACACTGTCCCTCGGGTTGAAGATGCACTCCATAGTTTGGTTGGAAGCCAATGGTTCAGTGTACTTGATTTGCGAAGTGGGTATTATCAGATTCCCATGGAGGAGGCTGATAAGGAGAAAACTGCATTTATTTGTCCACTTGGATTTTACCAGTTTGAGTGTATGCCTCAGGGAATTAGTGGGGCACCTGCAACCTTTCAGAGAGTTATGGAGAAGACATTGGGTGACATGAATTTTCTGGAAGTGTTGGTTTATTTGGACGACTTGATTGTTTTTGGCAGAACCCTTGAAGAGCACAATCAGCGTCTGCTCAAAGTTCTGGATCGGCTTAAAGAGGAGGGTTTAAAGTTGTCACTGGACAAATGCCAGTTTTGCAGGACGTCTGTGACTTATGTTGGGCACATAGTGTCACAAGATGGAATTGCCACTGATCCATCTAAGGTGGAAGCAGTTGTCAATTGGCCCAGACCTCAGACAGTTACCCAATTGCGATCCTTTCTTGGTTTTTGTGGGTACTATCGACGGTTTGTGAAAGGGTACTCTAGTTTGTGCAGACCCCTCAATCAGCTGCTTAAAGGTTATCCACAAAAACGTCAAAGAAAGGAGAACGTCCAGAAGTCTTCTACTGATGGGTACTTCAGGCTCTCAGATCCTTTTGGTTCTCGATGGGATGACGGTTGTGAAACTGCTTTTCGGGAACTGAAACTCCGTTTGACTCAAGCTCCTGTGTTAGCTTTTGCCGACCCGGATCTACCTTACGTGTTACATGTTGATGCCAGTATGGATGGACTGGGTGGTGTGCTATATCAACAACATCCTGAAGGATTGCGCCCAGTGGCATTCATTAGTAGGAGTCTTTCCACCTCTGAAAGAAATTACCCAGCACATAAGCTGGAATTCTTGGCATTAAAATGGGCCGTGGTCGACAAGCTACACGACTATCTCTATGGAGTAAATTTCGAAGTCAGAACGGATAACAATCCCCTGACTTACATCCTGACTTCGGCTAAGTTAGACGCTACGGGTCACAGATGGCTAGCAGCTCTGTCAACTTACCAGTTCAGCTTGAAGTACCGTCAAGGTTTGAAAAACATTGATGCAGACTTTCTGTCGAGACGGCCTCATTCCAGTTCTGGAGCTGAAGAAAGCTGGGAGGAAATTTCAGCTTCTGGTGTGCGTACACTTTGCCAATCTGTTGAAACAAAGAATCAAGTGCGAGGTGTCCTTAAGTCAACTGTAGTATATCAGCAGAGTGTTCACTTACCCAAGTCATGTTGTTCTGAGAGAGGAGTGCTCCAAGCTGCTGGGAAAGTTGTTGCCTTTACTCAAAATGAACCAAACAGTTCGGACTACAGTGAGTTGAGGGAGGCACAGGGAAATGACCCTTGCTTGAGTAAGGTAAGGCTAGCAGTTAGCCAGGAGAAATCACCCGAAAGTGTTCATTTGGACCATGTTGACCTCAAGGCTTTAAAGAAAAAATGGAAGAGTCTGGAAGTGGATCAAGGACTGCTCTACCGGGTGGTCGAAACAAAAAATAATCAAAAGTACAGGCAGCTTGTGCTTCCCACTGCTCTTCGCAGTACTGTTTTGGAGTCTTTGCATGACAAGAATGGACATTTAGGTTTTGAGAGGACGTACGCGCTTGTGAGAGATCGTTTTTTCTGGCCTAAGATGAAAGCCGAGGTGGAAGCTCATTGTAAAAATTGTGATCGCTGCATCATGAGGAAGACTTTGCCTCAGAGAAGTGCTCCTATGTCACACATGCACAGTTCTGGTCCTCTGGACTTAGTCTGTATTGATTTTCTAACAATTGAGCCAGACACTCGAAATGTAAGTAATGTGTTGGTCATTACTGATCATTTTACTCGATATGCTCAGGCTTTTCCTTGTAAGGACCAGAAAGCCTTGACAGTTGCGAGAACCCTGTGGGAGAAGTATTTTGTTCACTATGGCCTGCCAAATAGAATACATTCTGATCAAGGGCGGGATTTTGAGAGCCGTTTGATCAAGGAGATGTTGGCTATGTTGGGAGTAAAGAAATCCCGCACTTCTCCATACCATCCACAAGGGGACCCACAACCAGAGAGGTTTAACAGGACACTACTCAATATGCTTGGAACATTGAATGCACATCAGAAATCCAGGTGGAGCCAGCATATTGCCCAGTTAGTTCACTCATACAATTCTACCCAAAATGATGCGACCGGGTATACGCCGTACTTCCTCATGTTTGGGAGAGAGCCCAAGTTACCAGTGGATGTGTGTCTCGGGGTTCGGTCTAATGAAGATTCCCCAGTTTCCTATGGGAAATACGTGGAAAGAATGAAGCAAGAATTAAAGGATGCATATGAGTTGGCAACAGCTGAGTCTGCACGTGCAAACAAAGAAAACAAACTGAGATATGATAAGAGAGTGCGTCCTCAGAGCCTAATTCCTGGAGACAGAGTACTCATTCAGAACCTTGGGTTAAAAGGAAAGCACAAACTTGCAAATCGATGGCATTCCGTACCATATGTGGTAGAAAGTCAGTTGTCGAACTTGCCTGTTTATAAGCTGGTTCCAGAGAGTGGTAATGGGCCTAAAAAGGTTCTCCATAGAAACCATATCTTGCCTTTGAAATCACAAGTGAGAGTGAGTCCAGAAATTGAGAGCCCGAGTCCTTCACCAGTTTGTAAGACCAGAAAGAGACGAAGCGCCAATGGAAAGCCAGTGTCTGATCTTGTTTACCCCGAGCAGAGAGATTTTTCCTCATCTGATTCAGAGTCAGAATATGAGTATGGTCCTTTTATGTATGTTGATCCTAACTCTGCAGATGTTGAACATCCGGATCGAGACCAGCAAAATAGGCATGCTGTTGTACCTGATGTTCGTGATTTAGGTCACCAGTTGGGAGATCCAGATGAGATTCTAGATCCGGTAAATGTTGACACGGAAGTAGTGGGTGGTGAAGGTGAAATTGTACAGCATCTTGAACATACCGATAACCTACCTGAGCCCCATGTTTCAGTAACTTCTAGGGTTGAACCGCCTGATATGTTTGATACTTCTCATGTGAGGAGATCAGAGAGGCAAAGAAAACCCCCTGAGAGGTTTACTTATCCTGAGCTAGGGAGACCTGTTAAGGAGAAAATCGTTACTTCCCATTGTTGTGAGGTTGTGAGAACTGAGTCTTCATGTTTTTGTAAACTTGGTGAAATTGAACATGTCTGGTGGTGTAATTCTCAAGCATTGTGTAACATGTGTATGAGACACTCAAAGACTTTTCCGTGCACAGTCCCTAGAGTATGAACCTTGAATTAATCATTTGAATGCAAGGTGTGCACATTTTTTTTTCCTTTCCCCATTGTGTGTTCATCTTAAGTCCAGACATGGGGACATGCTGGAATTTGGTGGGGGGAGAGTGTAACCCTGTGAATATTTGTACGCCTTTATTTTATTTTCATTTGTTTTATTTCAATATTATGTGTACATAAATTGGATTTTGTATATTATGTATAGATATTTAAAATACTACTGAATAAGATATATTTCATTGGGTTATTGGTGTGTTCACATGCAACCAATCGTAATGGATGGGGGGAGGAGCTACGAGGGGTTTGGCAAAACGGAGGAGATAGAGATTGGCGATGGCGAGCTGTTGACGGAGTTAGATTGGGAAATCTGTAAAGTTTATTTTAGCGACAGTATTTGTGTCCTATATCCGATACAGATAACCTATATCTATATATTTTTCTGACAACGGGAAAGTTTTCTGTGTGTTAAAAAGAAACTAAAGGGATTAGGTATGCTCTGTCCATCGAAACAGCCGCCATATATTGGAGAAGACTTTTGTTGCTCATTGTTTCTTCTGGACTCGAGGACCTATTGAATCTCGGACCATATCGGAGTGTTTTCCTGCGGGCATATGCGGAACGTGAACTGTTTGTGCTGAGGGAGATCGCACGCCTTTGTGCACCACTCGTCGGCCATTTTCGGGTGTGTGACGCATCAGCTATTTCAGGTTTGGACTGTTTTCCCCGTGCATGTGAAGCTGAGGAGGATCAAAGCATCACATAATCACTTCTCGGCGCGACTTGGAGTGTTTCGTTGTGCCTGAGTGAGTAGCGAACCAGTTTGACAGTGTACTTTAAAATCTTCATCATCTGTTTGAGACTGCTATAAGTGCACCACCGAATAAGGGCCCCAACAAAATCCAAGCGCTTGGTTTACGAACATTTGAGCACGTAATAAGTGAATGTATAATTTCAGTTACAGTTTAAATTCATAGAGGTTTACAGCTGCAATTTATAAGTGATATCACGTTTATTTTGCTCTGTGTCTATCCTACATAATTTACATTATGTAAACGAGGGGGTTTCATTTGATTCATTCTAAAAGAAAGTGAACATTTTATTTCCATTTTAAGTTTCAGAGCGTTTGTTGGGTAGAATAAATAATTATCTTTATTACTACTTTTGTATCTGTTTCACTGTATTTTTGCATTTAATAATTTGATTACAGTGTGGTTTATAAAGAAAACAGCCCATAGCAAATAGAGAAATTCACTTATTTAATTAGGAGAACAGCATACAAAATTTGTTTCCTTGGTGTATAGTTTACACACATTATTGGAGGCACTGGCAGCGAGATTGTAATTTCTAAAAAAAATAATAATTTTCCAGAGATAACCCAGCCAACTCACCATCAATTGCTGAAACCCAGGTCTTGCTGTTGTAACAGTAGGGTTACATTTTTGGAGGCACCGCTGGGATTTTAGTGTTTTCTCTGGATAATTTTTTTTATTTCCCTGTTGGCCTGTTTTTGTTTTTTTTTTCATTCTCCTTTTTTTTTTTATTTGTGTTGTGAAACATTGTGAGACATGGATATTTCTAAGGCTGGTGAATGGAGTCGTCAAGCGCAAATAAATCCGTCTCGTTGTCTAATACTCAGCGATGTCCCAATAGATGTAAGGGATGAGACTATCGCAGATGTGCTTGATACAGTGAAGGTATTTGGGCGTACCAAAATTCATGGTAAACGGGGAGACCCTACAGGAACTAAGTTGTTCTTGTTGCTTGAAACCAGTAACGATATTGATCCAGATACTGTACCACCTGAGATAGGGATTCCTGATGAGGTTGGCCCATGGAGGGTACATGTACCTGGAAAAATGGTGACAGATCCTTCTGTGGGAGATGCTGTTTTTCAGGATAAGTTGTTGTCCTTGTTGCAGAAGGAAGGAAAGTCGCTGGAGGATGTGAAGTCTATGTTGGAGCAAGGTCAGTCCACTAATGTAAATGTTAATCTTGACTTGGTGAATGCTATTGATCGCCTTGTGGAAAAGTGTATCCATGTGCCCAGTGATACTGTGGGTTACAGGAGATTAAGAGTATTTTCAGGTGTTAAACCAGTACCTTCTGGGGAGGAAGAATATGACCCCTGGATGGAACAGGCTGTCCAAATGATCAGCGAGTGGCAGTGTGCTGATTCTGTAAAAAGGCAGCGTATTGTTGAGAGCTTGCGGGGACCCGCTTCAGACATAGTTCGGTTTCTAAAGGTCAGTAATCCAGCTGCCACAGCTACTGATTATCTGGTTGCTCTGGAAACTGCCTATGGAACTACTGAAAGTAATTCCGATCTTCTTGCAAAGTTCAGGAGTACTTACCAAGGGGAAAGTGAAAAGCTATCTGATTTTCTTTACAGATTGGACAAGCTCCTTCATCGTATGCTTGTAAAAGGAGGAGTTGTAGCCGCTGATTTGAATCGCATGCGTATGGAGCAAGTGGTTAAGGGAGCACGTACTACTGATATGGTAGCACTACGACTAAGGATGACCCACACTTTGCGTGATCATCCGAACCAGTTTGACAGTGTACTTTAAAATCTTCATCATCTGTTTGAGACTGCTATAAGTGCACCACCGAATAAGGGCCCCAACAAAATCCAAGCGCTTGGTTTACGAACATTTGAGCACGTAATAAGTGAATGTATAATTTCAGTTACAGTTTAAATTCATAGAGGTTTACAGCTGCAATTTATAAGTGATATCACGTTTATTTTGCTCTGTGTCTATCCTACATAATTTACATTATGTAAACGAGGGGGTTTCATTTGATTCATTCTAAAAGAAAGTGAACATTTTATTTCCATTTTAAGTTTCAGAGCGTTTGTTGGGTAGAATAAATAATTATCTTTATTACTACTTTTGTATCTGTTTCACTGTATTTTTGCATTTAATAATTTGATTACAGTGTGGTTTATAAAGAAAACAGCCCATAGCAAATAGAGAAATTCACTTATTTAATTAGGAGAACAGCATACAAAATTTGTTTCCTTGGTGTATAGTTTACACACATTATTGGAGGCACTGGCAGCGAGATTGTAATTTCTAAAAAAAAAAATAATTTTCCAGAGATAACCCAGCCAACTCACCATCAATTGCTGAAACCCAGGTCTTGCTGTTGTAACAGTAGGGTTACATGACGTCTAGCGGTGAAAATTACATATTGTGCCTTTAATATTTTTATGGTTATCAAGTTTCCAGGAGATTGTTAGCTTAGCAATATGGAAAAAAAATCACCCATGCGTATCTTTGGTTGCATAGGCTTACTGGAAAATTGTGCCTCTTCCTACATTTTTGCAAAACAATAAGTTTTATTACTTTTCACACTAATTTTGACTACAGGGGCAGATTATTGATTAATAAAGAATTGTTAACACTATTGGTTAGGTTTAAAGTATTTAGTTTAGATGTTACATTATTTTCAAATGCGATAGAGCATCAACCTTTTAGCACAACTTGCCGGACATTTCATTTTTCGAACTGCCGCATTACATACAACAACCATCATAATAAAATGTTACCACATTCATGCTAATCTGTTTCAGTAAATGTGCTTTTAACTCCATTCACTGGACACTCTAAAAAAGTGCCATGAAATGTGCAAAAACCAACATAATATGTCACTACAGGTGTGTTTTTCCAATGAGCCTGGGTTGCTTATTTATGCAAGTACACCTCTGTTAGGATGCTGTCTAAGACCCTGTTTACACCTGGTATTAAGATGCATTTTGGTCAATTGCATCACAAGTGGATGATGCTAAAAACAGGTGTAAACAGGGTCTAAAACATTTTGAGCTTGTCCACTTTCGACCACTTCCAGAGGTAGTCCAAAATGCATTTGACCAAATTGCTTTCATAGTGTAGAAACTCATGTGGTTGAATGCATACAAACAGCCCCAAAAGATGCCTACTCTCCACCTACTAAACTATTGCTTGAATATTATAAGAAGTGCTCTAGCAAGGCGGGATTTAAACATTTTTATTAACTGAAGACCCAAGTTTTGTTTGAAGACAAAAAACACAATGCACAATGTTCTCACACCATTCTTGATTTCTAACACACACTCAGAGTTTGGAGCAGAAATGAAAGCTGCTGCTCTCCGTATGTTTTTCTGTCATCTCTGAGCGCGTTCATATGTAAATTGTGTGAGCCTATTTTGTCCATTCGATCAAAAGATCTGAAATAAAAACATATATTTACCCACCCATAGATCCTCCCCTCGAAGAAATCAGAACAGAACTGGTCAAAAGTGGAAAAAAGAGACAGATTAAAACACAAGGTGTAAGCGGGTATGTGTCTGCCTCATCTATTTGTGATCCGATTGACCAAAATCTTAATACCACATGTAAACAGGGCCGAAGTTTGCAGTGAGGCAGCATGATAGGTTTTAGACCTTGAACATGCTATCAGATGCAGTGAGGCAGATGTGTATTTTGTAGCCTCTCTTTCTCTGTCTCTCTCATTCCTGTCACTTGTTGTCTGTGTGACATCTCATTCATGTTTCAATGAGTATTAAAAATATTTTAAACCTCATATTCCTCAAATATCTACTCATACATTACTTGATAAGCTACAAATCCAGTCCAAAGGAAGTAAAATAAAGAGCAGACTTTGATGTTCTTCTCCCCCATATATCTGTTCTCTTTCTTGTGCGACTTTTGACAACAACTTCAACCTGCGGTGTGCCGCTGGACATGAGAAATATCAGACACTATGGCACAGGAAACACAGAAAATCAGAGAGGAAGTAGCTCTGATGGAACTTCACAGCCCTGGAGGAAAGAATGAAAGTACAAGGAGGTTGTGTGCGTCTGTAAGAGACAGAGAGAAAATGAGTGTGTGTGCATGTGTGCGTGTAAGCGAGAGAGCAGAAGTGTGTTGGTCGGCTCCTGTCGTTCAGTCTCTGAGTGGATCTGGGAGATCAAACGCTGGTGAAAATGAATCTCTTTATATGTCTCTGAGGGCAGTGAGAGAGACGCTCTGATCTAGGAGTGTGAGATGTCTGTTGGTCGGATCAATAACAGACTCATTATGGTGCCAATTTTATAAAAAATTCCACAGAAACAAAGACAGATTTTTAGAATGTGCTGATAACTGTTACATCATAATTATAAAAAAGCTTTGATTTCTTAGATTATTATTCAGATTGTGGTGTGTTTGCTAAATATTAATAGGAATGTTTGCTGAATATTAATAATGAATAGATATTCTGTCATTTTTTATTGTCAATCCAAGTCTTTCGTCTTTTTCTTTGAGAAAAAAGGGAAATTTTGATGATGGTTTCCTTGTTCTTTTCCATGCAATTACAATGAACATCGACTGAAGCTTTAAAACTTTAATATTAAACATGAAAGTATCATAAGGGTCCACATAATGCATGTTATAAGTTTTACAAAGCAATACGTTATAATTGTGTGCGACTGAAAATAAAAGTGCATTCATGAGATAAGTAGCATGTCCAATTTGTGGAGTCAGATTGTTACATTGAATCTTTGATTCAGTTCACAAAACCAGTCTGTATTCTTTTGAGTCAGATCTTTCAATTCATCTTTGATTTAGGGCCCCAATATCCACACATGCGGTCTTGGTTACTTGTGAACATGTGCACATAACAGGAAGTATGTGTACAAGACTGTCCCAGGCCGGAAAATGCAAAAGCTCAGTGGCCTTAGGGTTAGTTCACCCTAAAATGAAAGTTGTCTTCATTTACTCACCCTGGCATTGTTCTAATTCTGTATGCCCTTCTTTCTTTTATGGACCACAAAAGGACAATTTTTTTTAAAAAATATCCCATTCGCGCTCATCCGTAAAATGGCAGTGAATAGCGACCAGCATCAAGCTTTTTAAAAAAGAAAAGTATCACAGAATGATTCCATGCGACACATGGCATATTTCCCACGTTCTGTAGGTATACAATAGGGTTTGGTGAAAAACCAACCAGAATTATGTATTATTAACAAAATTCCTGTTCAACGCAGTTCACTCCGTCTCGCCCAGAAAAGCACACAAGTTGTGAGAAATCAAGATTAACAAAAATTTAACATGAAATACAACCCATGTACCTTCTTCTCTGAGGTAACTATATCCGTTGTGTTCATCATAACAAGAAGCTATTGCATTCACATCTATCAACTTCGCAGTTAACCCTAACCCTAACCCTTCCGCTCCAGTGATATTTGACTACATGGATACTTTTTGGGGATTTCCAGGCATTGTATTTCATGTTGTGTTTTTGTTAATCTTCATTTCTCACAACTTGTGTGCTTTTTCTTGGCAAGACGAGCAGATGAGCAGACATTTTTTTTTTTTTTTTTTTATTCTCCTTTTGTGGTCCATAAAAGACCTGTACAGAACTGTGTTTTGCTTCGGGAGGTTAGGCGGAAATAACAGAACGGCAGTTTCTTTCAGTTTTTTTTCTCCTCCATTTGGCCTAAAACACTGTGTTTGTGGTCATCCAGTTTGAAATGTTTGAAAGCTCCTTCATTTATTGTAATTACATGTAAAACAGTGACCAGTATGAGAAAAAATGACAGAAATGAAAGCTCTTGCGTAAGTTCTACCAGGAAGACTCTAATGTTACGTCATCCATTAGATCAGATCTAACCAATCATTATCGAACACTTGGGTAAAAAGCATCGGTACTTACACTTATCTGAGTTCGCAGATGCTGACGTCAATCTCCACCTCCCCACCACCACCAGGATGGTCCCTGTGCATACCCCCACGGGGGTCAGCTACGCCCCTGCCTTAATTCCGGGCAGGATATTCTGAGCCTACAACCCTTTGGATGTGTGCTATGGAGAGGGCCTACACCAAATAACTTTATCTTATTCTGTAGCTTACTGGTTGTTAATAAATTTCATTGTTACGTTATCTTGCCTCCCGAGGTCTTTCTGGTAGAATTTACATTTTGGTGTAAACTATCCCTTTAAAATGATATGGTTCATGGTTTCTGAAATACCACCATTAATACATCCATGGCACATATCTCCTGTGAACGCTATCTAATGAGCAAGAAGCCTGGCCTTTAGCTCACTATAGCTAACACTCATAGCTCTCCTTTCTGAAAATGTCACATGTTCAAATTCGGCACAAAACAAATTGAGGTCTGCCACTTAGTTGAGGTCTGCGCTGAAAGAACCAGAAATAAATGAAAGCAAGTGGGTTCCACTGATCTTTTGCAGTGTGAATGAGAGGGAATGATATTATTATGACCTATCCTTCAGGCCAGCCAAAAAAGAAAGAAATCATTCAGTCTTATCCACATAGGGCCTACTGTCAAGACACAGACGTGTGTAGCTCCGTAATTTTAGGATTCTTCTATTTTGCCATCAAAATGAATTCTACGGGTTTATGTGTAAATCACTGTTCTTCACTCTTTGATAAAAACATTAAAGACTTGATCTCTAAGAGCCTGAGGGGATGGAGAAGCTTACCCACTCATTAAAAACCCATCTGCAGAGTATCGCCAGTCATTAGGATTACTTAGCTAATTTCATGATAATTTAACAAAAGTTATGGATGAAATATGAATTGGATAATAATATAGGATAATGTCTGGGAACACTCTGAGTCATTTGGAAACACCCTGTTATGATGAACTGTTTCTCTCTTTCTTTGAATGTGTGTGTGTAGACGTGTAAAATCTATAAAACACTCCTGTGATCAACGAGAGGCTCAGAAAGCTGTGGTTCCTTAAAGCTGGAGGTATTTTGTAGCTTTAGGAGGCTCATAGTGTCTTTGAACGGCTCTTCATATGCTAATGAGAGAACTTTAATCAAGGGTTCTCGTTAAGGTCTCGTTTAGAGCTCTTGTGGGAGCTCGTTAAGGTAAACCTGCCCCAGGATTACACCTAATTAACAAACTCCAAACCAAGCAGAAAAATGACCAGTGTGGAAGACTAGCAATGGGTTTGTGAATTCAAAGGGGAGTTTTTCTCTAAATGTCTACTGAATATTAAGCTCCGTCCCCTGGGTGATGTTTAAAATGCTCCCGTAGTTTTATCTCCATAATGACTCCATCAAATTACCTTAGCTCAGTTTTACAATTTCTCAGCTCCCATAATTGTCTGGTCCAGGTGAGTTTGAGGGCAATAAAGCCCGCTAATGTTTATTTGTTTTTCCCTTGTTATCTTTATGCACCTCAAACGTACGTCCACATGCGAGCGTGCTTGGTGGGTTCTCACTGCGTCTTTAAACCCCTCACACCATGGCTAATTCTGACTGATGTTCTTCAGCAACACTCAAATATGTAATTAATTCAACTGAGCCAATTAAACCCTCATCTGCCTTACATCTATAAGTGTTTGCGTATGTGAGAGACTCATTTTTGCAATAGACCCTTGGTCAGCATTACTGGTGCCTTTGATTTTCTAGGACTCCATGATCACAGGTTTAATTTATCCCAGGAATTTCGACTTTCTCCAGTTGGCTGGCTTTGCACCGATTGTATACTGATGGATCTGCAATATGACTGAAGCATAAATTAGAGGCAGCCGATCGCCTCGGGCTGACCTGCAGTGAGACTGATAAGATGGCTTACAGATGCTGAATCGTAATATCTCTGCTGATATAGGTGTGCATTCAAGAACAAATATTAGCTCACATCCTGTAAACACGTGTTTTAAATTAAAACAAAATCAAAAATACAAAAAAGGTGAGGACATCCCACAAACCTAACCAGGGCTCAGGTGCAGGACAATAGAGACAAACTGAAGCATAAAACAAATGAAATGTCCGCACACTGATATAACTGCTCAATAAAAAACTTTATTGCAATGTTTCAACCATAAGTCTGTCTGCCCGTGTACCTGTGAGTGTATGTGTTATTGATGTAAAAAAAAAAAAAAAAAGTTTTGCTGATCAGTTCTGCATCTGTATCAACACTAATGGATTTCAATATTGTCAAGTCGAGCCTTGATATTTGAAGCTTCTGCTATTAGAACTCTAATCATGATGACATTAAATAAACACACACAAGTCTGATTTCTGGGATGCTGAAATTCCTCACACCTCTCCATCCCCTCTCACTCTCTCTGTATCAATTCATCCTTGAATCATTTCATCACCTTACTCTTAGAATTCATCTCACACATCCTTCATCCCTGGAAAGGGAAAAATAACAATATACAAATATATTTATGTGGCAAATTCTCACCCTGAGAGCAGTGAACCAAAAGCATATATCAAAAACGAGTGACAGTGGCTAAAAAGCATGAATATGAAATAGGCTTATGCTTGTACATATGCATAGTGTAGTCAAACCAAATAGCATTTAATTTGGTTAATTGTGTGTCATTGTGAACATCTGGCTCTCAGATGCTTTTATGCATCAGCTGAATGCAGATCCAGTCATTTCAGAAGTGTGGACACTGTCAGTAGAATTAAGCTTCATTTTCTTTAATTGAATGATTTGACTTTTTTTAAATAATCTTTCATCCAAAACTTTCTCTGTCTTTCCCTCATATGCAGTGAGCTGCCTCTGACTTCATAGGTGTGTTCCCGTTGTGAAGACTGTTCCAAAAGGAAGGCAATTTAATTACACTTCTTCTGAAGATACCGTTCACATTAACAGTGATTTTCACTGTTAAAGCAACATTCATTCATTTTGAATGAGAAAAATGCTGATTTTAAAAGAAATACTGACAACAGTTCACAAATTTGATTGCCTCATTTGCAGCACTGGGACTTTTCACTGCTGGTATCACTCCACTTGTCTATTTTTGTATGTTCTGTCTAGACAGATAGTTTGAAGCTGTGCATTAACAGCGAGGGATGTACACTGTCTCTTTTGCAGGTTACATAAGTCATGAATCATGATACATATTTCAAAGCAGCTTTACAGAGAATGCATGTCAACATTACAATTTAAAGAATGCAGTTAGCAAATAATGTAATTTAGGCAATTAATTTACAATCTCTGTTAGCAGTTTAATTGAAGATAGAAGCAATGAGCTCCTGGAAAATTGAATTACATTAACAATAATTAGGATATAGAAATTGGGCAATGTGCATGTTGATCCAGATGATTGCGTCTTCTGAAGTCCTCGCAGGACTTGGCGCCGTCTCTTCATAGGTGTTCGTCATCTGAGGTCTTCTTAAGAAGCTGGATCCAAACTGAAGCTGATGTCCTCTCTAGTCACCCCAGGACCGGTGTCCCGAGGTAAAACAGAAAAGCAAATGGAGAATAATTGCAAAGATAAGCAAAGATAGTCATGTGCAATTGATCTGGTATGAGATGCATTATGTGAATGCTTGGCTAAAGAGATGCGTCTTTAATCTAGATTTAAACTGGGTGAGCGAGTCTGAGCCCCTAACATTATCAGGAAGGCTATTCCAGAGTTTCGGAGCCAAATGTGAAAATTCTCTCCCTCCTTTAGTGGACTTATCCTAGGTACAACCATAAATCCAGAGTTTTGTGATCTTAGAGAGCGTGAAGGATTGTAGGGCGATACAATATCAGTTAAGTACACAGGAGCTAAACCATTTAGAGCCTTATAGGTCATTAGCAATACTTTATAATCGATACGGAACTTAAAAGGTGATAGAGAGAATTTTTTCGTCGACTGAGAATCCAAAGACTGTTACTGAGTTTTTGAAATGAGCGCATGCGTAAGAACAACCCCCCTCCTTCACAGCTCATTTCAAAGGAACGCCTCCCAAAACGCATGCACGAGTATTGGAACACGAGTGTTTACCACCGGCATTCGTTGTGTCATGTTTTTTGGATTCATTATGTCGGACTCACCGTAGGTAACTCATAATCTGCAGTTGTTACTCCTGTCTCCTGACAAAAACATTGCATGCAGCGCCTGGGGAGTGTGGAAAGTTACTGGAGAGCGCAGCCGCGCTTGTCTCTCACAAGGAACGTCACGGCAGTGATTGACAAGCCAGAGGGCCAATCCGCGCACGTCTCTCACAAGGAACGTCACGGCAGTGATTGACAAGCCAGAGGGCCAATCGTTTACGCGATCATCATGTAAACGATTGGCTGATGTTTTTAAGGTCCTACCTCGTGCACAGATGATGTATATTAATATTATTACTTTCAGTGCACCTAATAAATAGTCTTTTATCAGTTAGTAAAGACAGTTTCATGTAATATTGCAAAAATGTATAAAACAAAACATCCTCTTTAGCACCTTTAATGGGTAACCAGTGTAGAGATGATAAAATTGGTGATATATGATCATATTTTCTTGACCTGGTAAGAACTCTAGCAGCTGCATTTTGTACTAATTGTAGCTTGTTTATTGAGCAAGCAGGACAACCAACTAATAATGCATTACAGTAATCTAGTCGAGACATCATGAAAGCATGAACTTACTTTTCTGCATCAGAAATAGATAACATATTCCGTATCTTAGCAATGTTTCTGAGATGGAAGAAGGCTGTTTTTGTAACATATAATATATTTTCAAAGGACAAGTTGCTGTCTAATATAACACCCAGGTCTTTAACTGTCGAGGATGGAGTAACAGTACATCCTTCTAAATGCAGATTGTAGTCTGAAAGATTCTGTGTAGAGGTTTTTGGCCCAATAAGTAATACTTCAGTCTTATCTGAACTTTATAGAAGAAAATGACTTGTCATCCAGTGTTTAACACACTCTGTCAGATTGGATAATTTAGAGATTTCATCTGGTTGTGTTGAAATATATATCATAGGCATAGCAGTGGAAACTAATTCCATGTTTTCTTATAACATTGCCGAGTGGCAGCATGTATATTGAAAATAGCAGAGAGCCTAACACTGATCCTTGCGGCACTCCATAGTTTACTACTGTTATCTTAGATTTTTCCCCATTTATATAAACAAAATTGTGACGGTCTGATAGGTACGACCTAAACCACCGTAATGCCTGGCCCTGGATACCAGTGTCATTTTGTAGTTGATCTAGGAGTATTTTATGATCTATAGTGTCGAACGCAGCACTGAGATCAAGTAACACTAGTATTGAGATACAGCCTTGATCAGAAGCTAGAAGTAAGTCATTTGTAATTTTAACGAGCGCAGTTTCTGTGCTATGATGAGATCTGAACCTGACTGAAATTTTTCATAGATAGCGTTTTTTTTTTCTTTTTTTTTCTCTCCAAGGAACACAATTGGGCCGACACCACTTTTTCTAGTATTTTAGACATAAATGGAAGATTTGAAATGGGTCTGTAATTTGCCAATACATTTGGATCTGATTGTGATTTCTTAATGAGGGGCTTAATAACTGCTAGCTTGAACGGTCTTGGGACGTGACCTAGAGATAAAGACGAGTTGATAATATTGAGAAGAGGCTCTTCTGCTACAGATAACAATTCTTTCAGTAGTTTAGTGGGTATTGGATCTAATAAACATGTTGTTGGTTTAGACGCAGTGATAAGTTTATTTAGCTCTTCCTGTCCTATAGTTGTAAAGCACTGCAACTGTTCTTGAGGGGTGAATTGAGATTTAACTCTGTTAAAAGGTTGTACATTTACAATTGTATTTCTGATACTTTCGATTTTCTCAGTAAAGAAATTCATAAAGTCATCACTACTAAACTGCAATGGAATGTTTTGTTCTGGTGATGTCTGTTTATTTGTTAATCTAGCTGTAATGAGGTCAGTAGATGTGGGAAGAAGGAGGCGGGAACCGGCGAACATTCAACAAAACTTTAATCTCAAAATAAACAAACAACAAAACGGAAGAGACCCTCGCGGACGTCTGCCGGCCACACAAACATAATAAAACATAAAATAAAGTCCAGGCCTGGTCCTCTCTCGTCCTTCACTGTAGTCGCTCCTCCTTTTATGCTCCCGGAGCTCCTCCGTGAGGGACTCAAGGCCCATTAACACTCGCGCCACCGGCCTCGCGCCGTTCCCTCACGGCTCTCGCCCGCCCTGCTCGTCACACTAGCCACTGTACTAAACAAGAACATTGGATTGTTTTGGTTATTTTCTATAAGTTTGCGGAGATGCTCAGCCCTGGCTGCTTTAAGAGTCTTTCTATAACGGGACGAGCTGTCTTTCCACGTGATTCTGAAGACCTTTAAACAAGTTTGTCTCCATTTGCGTTCTAGATTACGAGTTTCTCTTTTGATAGCGTGAGTAATACTGTTGTACCAAGGTACAGTAATTTTCTCTCTAACCTTTTTAAATCTCATCGGTGCAACAGTATCTACTAGTGAAAATGGTGCACATGCTGCTAGTCATTTTCTCAAGATCATTTGTGTGTTTAGGCAGGGCTCTACGGTAACATTTTTCTTAAAAAGAAATGTCTATAAAAAAAAATAATTAGGAGCACAGTCAAAAATTTTGGAGCACTTTCTGATCAATAACAGACATTATTACAGAGCGATATTTGGCCCTTTAATTTCCTGGGGCATTTGTACCATTATAAGAGCAATTTTTCTAATCTTATTAAATGCATGCATCATATTTAATCAATTTCTTAACTTAGACATTTTTTTTTAAATGTTAAACAATAAATTCAATTACAACATAAAGACCCAATCAGACTGTTACCAATCAAATGAAATAAAAAAAATCCATCTTTGCACTGCTGAAGTGGCACAGAAGCTCCATCTGAAGTGGTGCAATCATGCCAATACTGGGAAAAACAGGAGTAGGCTAAAGCAGTCTGAACTCTGCACGATTTTAGCCCCGATTTTGGCTCGCCGACAGGTTGAGAAATCGCCGAAAAATGCCGAAATCACAGGCAAATCGGTGCTCATTCACGCGAGTGACAATCACGCAGTGTGAATGAGCAAAGACAAGCGGTTGACAAGCGAAATGTAAAAGCGCATATTTAAGCGAGTTTGTCATTGTACCGTTTTGTTGTTGTGTTTTTCATTAAGAATAATAATGAACCCACCCACCATTCAAGCAATTGCTGCCTCTACATCAAAAGTTAAAGTAATATAGGCTATGCACACAGGCATTAAAGGGCGTGTGTTTTTTTTTAATCAATTTGCTCCAAGCCCCCGTTAATTTCCGACCTTGATTATGATAATCCAAATGTAGGCCTAGTATTTACAATTGATTTGGCTGCAAAGAAACAGCAGTCTGGTAAGTGCCTCGTGGCTGCGTCACACCGGTTGCACCTTGTAAACAATCTTTTAAGTGTAGTCCGGAGTGCACATCTTTTGCACTTGCTCTGCTGTGCTGACTGAAGCAAAGTCTTTGAATTAAGGCATGCGAAGCGGCCGATTGCAGTACAAAACATAACTGTTGTTAAGTTTAGGTGCATTTTGGGAGTTATTCCGATTGTAGATCTATTCATTTGAATTGATCGGGTCACTCGCTACAGTGCACCTAAATAGTTTTTCACAGTCGCACGCAGGGGCGGTTTCTTCATTAGGGCAATAGGGCGACGCCCCACCAAAGTGAGAAAGGGACAGATTTTTCAATCACATTCAACCACAGAGTTATATGCTAGTTTTCACTGCTAGGCCGTTTGTTCTGCCTCTGGATATATGCTGCGTTCACGTCACCTCGTATTTACCGGATTCTTGAAATGACAACACGTGACATTATATTCGGAGCTGTTCACGTCCTTTTGGTCCTTGGACTGGGAATTATGCGTTTCCATGGCACCACTATCAACGCCTAAATGAATCTACAGCGGTCAGGTGGTACAGTGGCCACGTGGTACATGTGGGAGCTTTCAGAAAACTCCCAGCTTACAAGCTGTAACTACGAGCTCTACGAGGACGTGAATGCTTTTTACAAGCAGGAATCTCGTAACTACAGGAATTACGAGGCCGCGTGAACGCACCTATAGTCCAATCAGCGTCGAGTCACGCTCTGTGGAGTACCACCTCTTTTTGGGCATTTCAGTCTGGCGGAGATTTGCCCCGACTGCTCGGTCCGTGTACGTTTTGATAGTTTTTTTTCCAATTTGAAATGAAATACACAGAAACAAGAAAACGGTCGTTTCCCATTTTTTCGTTTTTTAAAAAAATGGAAAAACGAGATTTTGGCTCGATATTCGTTTAATCGGGTCACAAATAGAAAACGGAAACACGACTTCAAAACTCGTTTTCCACATGTGGGCGGTCATTACACACCCCTTTCAGCTGATTAGTCAATCAAATCTGAGCCAGTGATGTCACCATCAGTTCGTTCAACAAAATAACAGTCCTCTGCTGCTAAATCAGTGTATGTCATATATCGGCTTTCTTCTGTGCAACCTAACGCGTATTTCACAGAAATATTTATTTCAGAAATGTTCATCAGCACTCAGAGGCTGTTGTAATGATGTTTGTAGTTTAATATGCATAGTGAAACTGCCCATACACAGAGCAGATGAGAAGCACAGGTTTATTTTTTTTTTTATTTTATTTTATTTTGAAGTGGCAATAAATATGTAGTGTAAGCAATTAAAAAAAAAAAAAAATATTCTAATAGCCTAACATTGCCTGGACTGAATAATGTTAATAACACTTTGGTTAAAAGATTGGGGGAATCCCATGGGGGGGCACCACTAGCTATTTTAGTTATTAAAAAAAAAAAAAAAAAAATATATATATATATATATATATATATATAACGTTAAGCCAAAACAAATTCATTTAAAGTTAAACTGAAACAGAAGGCTATCTCTCTAATATTGTGTGTGCACTGAGGCGCCGACGTGTTCACTTGAATTTTGTTATAAAAGCGGAAACAACTTAAAATACTCAGACATGGTCACATATATGTAACACCTTCCGAATCTGTGAAGGGTTAAATAGGCCTATTATTTTTGTACACTCACAATATATATATATTTTTTTTTTACATTGTTCGTAAAATAAACAAAGAATTGTCTGCCGTCTTGGTTTCCTTTCTGTGAATGTAGCGCCTCCTTCAGGTCACCAGGACACCGCGTCTGAATGGACACCCAGGTGAGTTAAACAAGAGGAAACATGGACCAGTACCTCTAGGTTCATAAGGAGTAGTGGTGAGAGGTTGAAAGAACAGACAGCCAACAAAGGTACGTTCAAATTATATAGATAAAATTTATATCAAAGCAAATGATAAATTAAATGAATTAACAAAAATGTTTCTCTTTCAGGTAAAAGCAGAAACTATGGAAAAGATTGATGATCAACAAAATAACAATGAAATTACTGATTGACAATAAATGCAAGAAAATAAATAAACTGAGCTCTGAGTATGTTTCTTTATTAGAATGATCTTTTATTTATCCTCCTTTAATCTCTTTTCCTTTTAGGATTAATTCCTTTTAAATCTTTTTGAAATTTAGTCTTGTAGTATATTACTTCTAGTTCAATATATTCGTTATAGTTTAGTATATTTAGTATTACGAATTTAAATTCTCTTTTTCCTATTTATCTTTTAGTGTTCTAATTATTTATTTGAACCGTTTTAGATTTTTTTTCAATGGGTTAAATACTCTGTACTTTCAATTTGAATGTGATATTCAAATAGACAATTTAGAAGAAAAAAAAATTTTTGCATTTCAAATATTTCACCCAATAAATATTTTCTTCAAATTAAAATACAGGTAAAGAATAATTAAACAATAAAAAAAAAAAAATACAATTCAACTGTTAATGTGTAAACAGTTCAAACACCAATAAATTCAGTAATGTATTTTCAAATACCAGTCTCTGAATTAAAAAAGAAAACCAATCGTCCATACCCGATTGAGACGTTAGATGCAATAATCCAGGCCTACCGTTGTGTTGAACAATCGACCAAAACTTAATGAGACGTTAGATGTAATGATCCAGACCTTCTTCTGTCTTGTTGAACAGAATATCTCATATAGGAAGTAAAGAGAGTTCAATGTCTGTTCACTCACGGATTGTTTTCCTCCGTCCGGAGAAAACTTGCAGAGAATCTACTGAAATCGCTCGACGATTCCGTCGTAATCAAGATTCGCTGGGAGGCTCACCATGTTCCTTGTGGTGATGAGCTCGAACTGCGGTCATCGCCGCGTTCACGTTGAAAAACACTCAAAAATAACTCAAAATCATTCAAGAAACAAAATAAAGTTCAGTTCAAAGAAAAATCAATGTTTTTCTAGATGTTTTATCTGGTTTCGGTTTGAAATTACTAATATTTTCAGTCAGAATGATCTCTGCCGATCTTTCTGTTTCCAGCCCCTCTCTCACTTCCTCTCTCGCGCGCTGGTGACGTCATCCGCTTGCTTTTCGTTGTCTCTCTCCTGATAGGTCGACAGTGAACTCCACCTCACATTCTCTTAAAGGCAACATAACATTCAACTATGTACATTAATTTTACATTTTCAACATAACAAAATAACAAGAAAAATAAAAAAAAGAAAACACTCTTTTTGATCATTTATGAAAAGTTTTAACTTTGCATTTATGCATTTAGTTATTAATCTTTTTTTTTCTTTTTCTTTTTTTTTTAGTAACTCCTCTGGCTTACCATTTTTTTCTTAATCTTGTTTCTATTTGTAATCACTCTGGGTTACATGAACTTCTCAAAAATTAACCGAAACTAGTGTCGCATTTTTTCCCCTTTTTATTTTGTATGTTGTTAATTATTTAAGTGAAATAAATTTCGCACATGAGTCTCAAGCTCATCGAGGCCAATAAAGCTATTGTTGAAAACATAATTCAACTTTGGAAAAGTGATAAAAAAAATAAATAAATTCGAGCACACCTTGCTTAGCTGTGCACAGGCGGTGCAATGCTCCGCCAATTAATTATCTATTAATGGATTAAATGATTCACATACATTTAAGAAACTAAATCGAAATTGAAAGTAAAATGTTCACGGCCATTTATAGCTAATTCATTTAAAAGACAGAAAAAGTAAGGATAGCAAGTAAACTGTGACATGTAATAATGTTCATTGTGTTGACATAAAGTCAAGTCAAGTCAAATTTATTTATATAGCGCTTTTACAATTGGTAATTGTTCAAAGCAGCTTTACATATTAGAAGCACAGAAAAAGGGAAGTGGTTAAAAATAAGCTGTACAACCAAGCGTGGTAATATGTAACATATACAAGATGGTGCTACATTAAGCCAATGTCGGCTGACTCCCAGGGGTGGAAAAAAAAACCCTAGGAGAAAAACCCAGCGTGCTAGCACTGGGAAAAAAAAGTCCTAGGAGGGAAAAAAACCCCTTGGAAGATATATATAATATATGTAAATGGATATGGAGATCAAAATCTGAATTATACATTTTTATTATAGAGATTAAAAATAGATTATATATAAATATATGTAAGCGGATACGGGGATTAAAAATCTGAATTATAGATGCAGCCAGAACTGGGTCTGTAGGCCCATTTTCTCCTGGGCTACGTTGTAGTCAGGTCCAGACACAGGTTCTCCATCTGATCTGGATACGGCCTGAATCCAGCACCCGGCAAACCTCAGGATAAGCAGAGAGACAGATATTAGCGGAGATGCCATTCTTATTCTGATGTACAGGTATATCTAGTGTTATAGGAAATGTTCTCGGTTCCGGCCGACTAAATATTGCAGCGTAACAATCCTTTAACGGATTTGAAAAATGTTAATGTATTGATAATGTGTTATGTGTATGCAAGAGCAAAGAGATGTGTTTTTAGTCTAGATTTAAACTGACAGAATGTGCCTGCTTCCCGAACAATGCTAGGAAGATTGTTCCAGAGTTTAGGTGCTAAATAGGAAAAGGATCTGCCGCCTTCAGTTGATTTTGATATTCTGGGTATTATCAACTGGCCTGAATTCTGAGATCGCAATAAACGTGAAGGACTATAATGCATTAAGAGCTCACTTAGGTACTGGGGAGCTAAACCATTTAGAGCTTTATAAGTAAGTAGCAAGATTTTAAAATCTATACGATGTTTAATAGGGAGCCAATGTAATGTTGACAGAACTGGGCTAATATGGTCATACTTTCTGGTTCTATTAAGAACTCTAGCTGCCGCATTTTGGACCAACTGTAGTTTGTTTAAAAGCCGAGCAGAACAACCACCCAGTAGAGCGTTACAATAATCTAGTCTTGAGGTCATGAATGCATGAACCAACTGTTCCGCATTTGTCATTGAGAGCATATGCCGTAATTTAGATATATTTTTTAGATGGAAGAAGGCGGTTTTACAGATACTAGAAACATAACTTTCAAATGAAAGATTGGTATCAAAGAGCACACCCAGGTTCCTAACTGAGGATGAAGATTTAATGGAGCACCCGTCAAGTGTTAGAGAGTATTCAAGGTTTTTTCGTGAGGAAGTTTTTGGTCCAAAGATTAGGATATCAGTTTTTTCTGAATTTAATAATAAGAAATTTCTTGTCATCCAGTTTTTAATGTCAGCTATGCATTCTGTTAGTTTTGTGAATTTGTAGGTTTCGTCAGGGCGCGAGGAAATATAGAGCTGAGTATCGTCAGCGTAGCAGTGAAAACTAACACCATGCTTCCTAATTATCTCTCCTAAGGGCAGCATGTACAGAGTGAAAAGCAACGGTCCTAGTACTGAGCCTTGTGGTACTCCATATTTAACCTGTGATCGATACGACATCTCTTCATTAACTACTACAGACTGATAACGGTCAGATAAGTATGATTTGAACCATGCCAAAGCAATTCCACTAATGCCAATATAGTTTTCAAGTCTTTTTAGAAGAATGTTGTGATCGATAGTGTCAAAAGCAGCACTGAGATCTAATAACACTAATAGAGAAATACAGCCACTATTGGATGATAAGAGTAGATCGTTTGTAACTCTAACGAGAGCAGTCTCAGTACTATGGTTTGGTCTAAATCCTGACTGGAAATCCTCACAGATTCCATTTCTTTCTAAAAAGGAACACAGTTGTGTTGAAACTGCCTTTTCTAGTATCTTTGACAGAAAAGGTAGATTCGAGATTGGCCTGTAATTTACTAAATCTCTCGGATCTAGTTGAGGTTTTTTAATAAGAGGTTTAATAATAGCCTGCTTAAAGGTTTTTGGCACGTATCCTAGTGTTAAGGATGAATTAATTATATCAAGAAGTGGACCTACGACCTCTGGAAGCATTTCTTTCAGTAGTTTAGTCGGCATTGGGTCTAACATACATGTTGTTGATTTTGATGATTTGATAAGTTTAGATAATTCTTCCTCTCCTATAGCGGCGAATGATTCTAGTTTTACCTCAGGGACACTACAGTGCACTGTCTGAAGCGAAACTGTAGACGGTTGCATGTTTTTAATTTTCTCTCTAATATTATCAATCTTGCAAGTAAAGAAGTTCATAAAGTCATTACTGCTGTGCTCTATGGAAACGTCAGCAGTTGAATCTCTGTTTCTAGTTAATTTAGCCACTGTGTCAAATAAATACCTAGGATTATGTTTGTTTTCTATTAAGAGATTTGAAAAATAAGTAGATCTAGCATTTCTTATAGCCGTTCTGTACTCAATCATTTTTTTCTTTCCACGAAAGGCGAAAAACTTCTAGTTTTGTTTTCTTCCAACTACGTTCAGCTTTTCTAACAGCTCGTTTTAGAGCCCGAGTGTGCTCATCATACCACGGCGTTGGATTAGTTTCCTTAATCTTCTTTAGACGTAAAGGAGCGACTGCATCTAATGTGCTGGAAAAGAGAGAGCCAATAGTTTCTGTTGCAGCATCGAGTTCTTCTAAGTTGTCAGGTATACTAAGGCGGTGAAACTGCTCGGGGAGATTATTTATAAAGCAATCTTTAGTGGTAGACGTGATGGTTCTACAATATTTATGGATGGGTGGTGGTTTTGCAGCCTTGGCTAATTGTATTATACACGAGACTAGATAATGATCTGATATATCATCGCTCTGCTGTAGAATTTCAACAGCATCAATATCAATTCCATGCGACAGTATTAGATCTAGGGTATGATTACGACAATGAGTGGGTCCTGACACGTGTTGTCTAACTCCAATAGAGTTTAAAATGTCTGCAAATGCCAATCCAAATGCGTCTTTATTATTATCTACATGGATATTAAAATCACCAACAACAAGGACTTTATCCGCAGCCAGTACTAACTCTGATAGGAAGTCAGCAAATTCTTTGATAGTCAGTATGGTGCCCTGGTGGCCTGTATACAGTAGCCAGCACAAATGTCAACTTACATAATGTTACATAAAGCACCATCACTTCAAAGGAATTATATTTGAAATTCTTTTGAGTGATTCTGAATATATTACTATAAATTACAGCAACACCTCCCCCTTTGCCTTTCTGTCGAGGATTGTGTCGATAATCATAACCTTGAGGACTAGACTCATTTAAAGTAATGTAATCGTCTGGTTTTAGCCAGGTTTCTGTCAAACACAGCAAGTATAGTTTATTGTCTGTGATAATTTCATTTACAATAAGTGCTTTTGAAGAAATAGATCTAATATTCAGTAACCCAAGCTTTATCATTTGTTTATCTGATTTATCTGTGGTTTTCATTTTTTGAACATCAATTAAATTTTTACTCTTAAAAGGTTTCGGAAGTTTTTTGTATTTACTAGTTCGAGGGTCCGTGTACGTTTTGATAGTTTGTTTTCCAATTTGAAATGAAACGCACAGAAACGAGAAAACGGTCGTTTTCCGTTTTTTCAATTGTTAAAAAAAACGGAAAAACGAGATTTTGACTCGATTTTCGTTTTTTTGGGTCACGGATAGAAGGAGGAAACATGACTTCAAAACTCGTTTTCCACATGTGGGCGGTCATTACACGCCCCTTTCAGCCGATTGGTCTATCAAATCTGAGCCAGTGACGTCATCTTCAGTTCCTTCAACAAAATAACAGTCCTCTGCCTCTATATCAGTAAATGTAATAAATCGGCTTTCTTCTGTGCAACCTAACGCGTATTTCACAGAAATATTTTTGCATAGATAAAAAAAAGTTTAAAAAACCTACAATAAATTTAATTAAGTCTGTTTTTAAGCTGTCATTGTGTTTTTAAAATGTAAATGCCTCTACATCTGTTACCAAGCGCATGACATCCTTTGGGCTACTACCACCGATCAATAGGCTATACATAATGATAGGCTATTCTCTGTTATAGATCAGTGGCTACTGCACTCATTTTTTTTCTTATTTTAATGTTTTGTTTACATTTTATACATTTAAATTCAATCATTTAGCAGACGCATTCCTTGCAGTAGACTATGCAGTCATATTAGAAAATAGGCTATCCACTAGGTGGCAACACCTAATAACGGTATCACCATCGGGGGGCTTTTTAGTTTTTCTTAGCTTATAAATGGCCATGCTGACTTTATCTCTTAAATTAAACACTTTTATGAACAGTGAACATTATTATATGTCACAGTTTACTTGCTATCCTCACTTTTTCAGTCTTTCCTTCGCTTTTGAATGAATTAGCTATAAATGGCCCTGAACATTTTACTTTCAATTTCGATTTAACGGCTATTGGCGATTCTGCGTCAATTGCTTTAGTGGACAACAGCATAACAAAAACTCTCGTATATTAAACATAGAACTTTTATTATCTTTGTAATTATTTTATTTTGCAAATATTCGTGGCTTAAACAGCGGGAAAATTTACTGTATGCAGCAGCAGTTCTGTGGATGTTTTGAAAAAATTAAACTAAACGAAAATTATTGTTGCTTTGCAATATAATTTCTGTTTTTCCCCCTGACTTTTTAACTGATGCGATCATCGTTTCATTAACCGACAAAGATTATATTAAATTAGAATTAAACGAAATTTGATAAATGTCTGTGAATCATTAAAAAAAATCCCAGGGGTTTAGTTTTAGCCTACATGAACAAATAGCAGAATAAACAACAGAAAATGAGGGTTCATCATCATCATGCACCTGCAGCGCTTCTGTGAACGGAGAAAAAAGGATTCAATTATATAAAGGGAATAAATAGCCTATGCGCGAAATGTATTTCACTTAAGTAATTAACATATTACCAAAATGAAAGGGGAAAATTGCGACAATATGAGCGTCGGTTCATTTTTGAGAAGTTCACAGAAAGGAAACCGAGACGGCAGAAAATTTCTTTGTTTATTTTACGAGCAATGTTTTGTTTTTATTGTGAGTGTACAAAAATAATAGGCCTATTTAACCCTTCACAGATTCGAATGGTGTTACATATATTTGACCATAAATGTCTGAGTATTTTAAGTTGTTTCCGCTTTTAGGATAAGAAAATTCAAGTGAACTCGTCGGCGCATCACGCGCAACATCAGTTTTAGTAACTTGACATCGCAGCCTGTTAACTGTCAAAATAACATACATTCAACCAAATATACAAAAAGTTATACTGCTCATTTTAAGTAGTCTGTGTAGGCTACAATAAAAGCGTTTAAATAATAAATATAGTTTAGCCTCCAAATCGTGAATATTGAAACATTTGGATTTGTGTCAAACTAGAGAGGTAGTTATAACGCCGGTTTCTGTTTCAGTTCAAATTAATTCGTTTTGGCTTAACATTTATATATTATTTTTGTCATAACTAAAATAGCTATGTAGCTGTAATTTTGATCTTTAATGTTTGATCTTTACATATTCCCTCAATCTTTTAACCAAAGGGTTATTAACATTAGCCATTCAGTAGGCAATGTTAGGCTATATAAAATAAATAAATAAAGAGAGATGAGCTATTGTTCGTTTTTCAAAATTGCTTACACTATTTATTTATTGTGATTTATTCTATTTATTCAAAATAGAATAAAATAAAAACTGTAGTTTTTTTGTTAAAAAAAATAAATAAAAAATCTGTGCTTTTCATCCGCTCCTCTGTGTGGGTAGTGCAGTTTCACTATGCATATTAAACTACAAACAGCATTACAACAGTCTGTGTGCTGATTAACATTTCTGAAATAAATATTTCTGTGAAATACGCGTTAGGTTGCACAGAAGAAAGACGATTTATGTCATCTACTGATATAGCCATATAGCGGCAGAGGACTGTTATTTTGTTGAACGAACTGAAGATGACGTCACTGGCTCAGATTTGATTGACCAATCGGCTGAAAGGGGCGTGTAATGACGGCCCACATGTGGAAACGAGTTTTGAAGTCGTGTTTCCGTTTTCTATCTGTGACCCGAAAAAACGAAAATCGAGTCAAAATCTCATTTTTCCGTTTTTTTTAACAAACGAAAAAACGGGAAACGACCGTTTTCTCGTTTCTGCGTATTTCATTTCAAATTGGAAAACAAACTATCAAAACGTACACGGACCTTCGAGGTACAGACACAGTCTCTATGTGATAATATCTAGGTGAAAGAGTTTCTATGTGCTGTGAATTATTTGAGTTCTGTGACGTGAGGCGGCTAGCAGACGGTCGGTTTAGCCAGTTTGTCTGTGTCCTGATCTGGGCCCTGGTTTGTCATGTTTCAGCTCTAAGACTATTTGCCAAATTTCTAGATAGAAGAGCAGCACCATCCCGGGAGGGATGAATACCATCTCTTTTCAACAGATCAGGTCTGCCCCAAAAGCTTATCCAATTGTCTATGAAACCTATATTATTCTGCGCACACCACTTAGACAGCCAGCCATTGAGTGATGATAACCTGCTAACTATCTCATCACTCCGACGAACAGGAAGAGGGCCAGAACAAATTACTTTTGCTGACATTGAATTTGCGAGTTCACACACCTCTTTAATGTTAATTTTAGTGATCTCCTAATGTTCAATATATTAATAAAAGTTCTAGGGCTATGTTTAATTTAAGAAATAAAATATGCATGGCCATTAGCCTACTATATAATGCAAACTAACGTGCTTTCGTCATCATGCGTAACCTTAACTTGTGCAGCGATTGGTGGAAACAAACATACCTCTATTAATAATTTTTTAAGCTGAAGTGACATTTAATAATTTCCTCAGTGCATAATTTACATTTCACAGACAAATTCTCCATCTGTAAAAATTAGAAAGTCGAGAAAATATTTCCATTTTGCAGCCAGGCGTCGACGAGCCTTCAGCAAGCACAAACTTCCATGAACGAGCGCCGCCGTGCGCCGAACAGATGGAGTTCAATCTGAGTAAAATACATTTTGCTCAAAATATTTGTTGAAAATTTGTTTTTGTTGGTGAACACAATTATGTCATATGTAGAATTTCGAACCTACAACTAAGTGTATTTGTATGATAGCAGTAACTGTGTAAAGTGGCTATTCTAGGGTAATCAAAATAATAATAATTATTAGTCTGTTCTTTTGTTTTTATTTATTTTCATTTTTAGTTTAGTGTATTTAATTTCTGCTTCAAAAAACATTTTGTTTTTAGACTGTAAAGGTACAATTTTAGAATGTAGCCTAGGCCTAATGTGATTTGACCCCTTTTTTCCACATAATTTATAGCATATACTACACAGTTACATTCATGTTTGTTTTTATAGCCTTCAATATGAACATTGTTTCTAGGACAATATTGGGCAGGATCTTTAATAATTTTGTTTTTTAATTAAAGGGATAGTTCACCCAAAAATGAAAATTTGATGTTTATCTGCTTACCCCCAGGGCATCCAAGATGTAGAGGACTTTTTTTCTTCAGTCGAACGCAAATTATGATTTTTAACTGCAACCGATGCCGTCTGTCAGTCAAATAATTGCAGTGATTGGGAACTTGAACAATAAGACTCGAAAAAACTTCCATAGACAAATCCAAATTAAACCCTGCGGTTCGTGACGGCACATTGATGTCCTAAGACACGAAACGATCGGTTTGTGCGAGAAACCGAACAGTATTTATATAATATTTTACCTCTAATACACCACTATGTCCAACTGCATTCAGCTTCCGGCTAGTGAGGTCTGATCGCGCTCTGACAACGGAAGTGATGTCTCGCGCTCATTGAAGTATATGGGCGAGACATCACTTCCGTCATCACAACGCGTTTTTTTGACCTCACTAACAGGAAGCTGAACGAAGTTGGACATAGTGGTGTATTAGAGGTAAAAATTATATAAATAATGTTCGGTTTCTCGCACAAACCGATCGTTTCATGTCTTAGGACATTAATGTGTCGTCACGAGCCGCAGGGTTTAATTTTGATTTGTCTAAGCAAGTTTTATTTACTGTTATAGTTGAAGTTCCCAATCACTGCTATTATTTGACTGACAGACGGCAGCGGTTGCAGTTAAAAATCATAATTTGCGTTCGACTGAAGAAAAAAAGTCACCTACATCTTGGATGCACTGGGGGTAAGCAGATAAACATCAAATTTTCATTTTTGGGTGAACTATCCCTTTAAATACAGATATTATTTTTTTTAGATCTCAGCCCTATGGCATGCTTTAAATACTGAATTTTCAATGTTTTAGATAGATACATTATTATATCACTTGTTAAATGAATATTTAACAATTAGCCTATTCATTCCTGCATTTCTAAATTTTTTTTTTTGTTTCGTTTTTTTTTTTGTGCCCCCCCCAAATATTTTTTGTACTAGCCGCCACTGGTCGCACGCAGTTATTTTCAGCAGCAAATGCGAGTGGTAAACTGTATGCATGTATGTGTGTGAATGTTAGAGTAGTTTAAGTGTTTAGTCTAGTTAATAAAGTCTTCTTCATGTCACATGTAAAGTTGTCTGTGTTTTGCGCTCATATGCCTATTCATGCAGATCCTGACTTACAGGCTCTTAAGTAGTACTGTACAATAAGATTGGTATTTCCCATAACCTGGAAATGAACATTTCTTAGAATTAATAAACAATTAACACTGTGTGTTCATTGGACAACGGGTTAATTAATTGTAATATTAATTTGATTACATTAAGTTAATTTTATTAACTGATCCAAATATTAATAATTGATTATAACTATTTATGATTAATTATTCATATTTATTTTGAGCTAATTTGCTACAGTAACTTTGCGAATTTCTGGTTTGATCACGATCAGATTTTTTCTAGATCCTTTATTTTTATTGTTAAACCTCACTATTCGGGGAATAGACTGTTCTGCTAGACTGAATAGACTGTTAGACTGTACTACACTCACATTTCTATCTATTAAGTGAGTAGAACACAGACTGTGATTAGAGGTCTGACAGAAGATCAGCGCCGATTCTGCTGGGGTGCAGGCTGTCAGCACGGAAGAGCCTAGGTTGCTCCCAGAGAAGATTCCAATTATTTATAAAGAGCAGCTTCTGTTCATTACACCAAGACATCAACCATTAATTTAAAGCAAATAATCTATTGAACCTTTCATGTCCTCGTCGTTACGTCGGAAGCGGTCCGGACACGATGATACACGTCGCGGGCGATGTGGCTTGTACCGTCTCGATCAGGCTCCTGCTTCAGCACCTCCGTCTGCCGCAGCCTGGTGTAGTTCACCCCTGCGTGCAGCACTACAGCTCCAATGGTCTCAGCACCGTTGGGGATCATGGGAACCTGTGCAGCGACATCGAGAACACGAGCACCAGGAAAACAGTGACTGCGCACCTTACCTTTGGCTGTGGTAGCGTGGAAGTGGAGGATGATGGAGTCTCCGATGACCACGGCGTCGCATTCCGCCTCGCGAAGAGGGAAGAAGCGGTTCCGCGTTGAGACCTCGAAGACCGGGGGCGGCAGAGGAGGAGAGGTCCTGGTCCGAGACCTGGCTCGCACCTTCCACTGCTGAAGAACTCAAGGTCCCTGGTGTGACAGCGCCGGAGTGAAAGAGGGCTGGGATGAACACGTTCTGGGTGCTCGGGCCCTGTGCAGAGAAACTCACGGCGTAGAGGAAGCAGGAGTGTTAATATCGCACTGCAAACTTAGAGAGGATTGGTGAGCGTCAGCACGGGATGTTTCCAGTGCTGTCTGCCGCTCGCGTAGCTCGGCCTGCTTCTTGAGAAGGATCCGAATCTGTCGCTCCACGGCCTCCAGTTCCAACTGCACCGCATGCAGCTCAAACGTGTCCTCATCTGCACACAAAGGTAGAGAAACATCCGATACACTCGCCATTAGAACAGACGAACAATAATATAGTGAGAGAAGAGTACAAACGCTAGAGTGACCACGCCGTTATTGCTAATGGGCTAAAGCTAATAGCAAATGTTCGGGAAGTCGGATAAAACTAGCAAGATCATCAAGGTAATCTGAGTGTTTTTTATATAAAATAATGTTGGGGATGTGTTCCCCTGCCGAAAAAGAAAGAGTGAAAGGTTATAAATTTGATTTTAAGAGACAAAAACAAGCAATTAGGAATCAGCTCGACGGAGCTCTAGCTCAAACAGCGCGGCAGCAACAAACAGGAAATGACGTTTCAGGCCTTCCCCATCAGGCTATTGATCTACTCAAAACTGCCACACTGGAAATTCCTTCACTGCAACAGACCTACACGGGACTATGACTTGGTGAATTCAAAACCACAGATCTTTATGATTTTTAAATGTTCTTTATCAGACGAGTTACTTGATCAATTAATTTGATCAATTTAAGTTGCTGAATCGATCAACTCTGATTTGTTCAGAAATTAATCAAAGTGACTGTCAAGTGAGTCCAAAAACAATGTTTCATTCAGGAAAAAAAAAAAAACATCTCGGGTTACGACTGTAACCCTGGTTCCCTGAGAACAGGGAACGAGACACTGCATCCTAGAACGTGGGGAACACCCTTGCGTGACTGGTATCTGAAGCAACCGTCAAATCACGACAATCCTATTGGCCAGTGATAGCCTATGATGTCATACTGGCATGACCAGGAAGTACAGGTGCTGGTCATATAATTAGAATATCATCAAAATGTTGATTTATTTCACTAATTCCATTCAAAAAGTGTAATTTGTATATTATATTCATTCATTACACACAGACTGATATATTTCAAAAGTTTATTTCTTTTAATTTTGATGATTATAACTGAAAATCCTAAATTCAGTATCTCAGAAAATTAGAATATTGTGAAAAGGTTAAAGACACCTGTTGCCACAGTCTAATCAGCCAATTAACTCAAAACACCTGCAAAGGCCTTTAAATGGTCTCTCAGTCTAGTTCTGTAGGCTACACAATCATGGGGAAGACTTCTGACTTGACAGTTGTCCAAAAGACGTGCCGTGACATGCCCTGACATTTGTGCATTTTTCAGTTGTTCATAAACATATTAATGGAAAAAAGTGTCATTACACTGTATTCAGCACAAACTAGGCTACAATAATATGTAAGGAACATGTATGTACATGTTTGTATTTTTGAAGGAATAACGTTTATGCGTGGTTATTGAAAAAACAAAAAACTTAAGTCGTCACTGAAATAAAGCCAAAAAATATATATTAGTAGAGTATCATATACACTGTGTCAGAATGATGATTTATTACCCTAATTTATGGCTTAATTTATGACCCAAATTTCTGTGTGTTGTCAGTCAAGCTGGCTGGACAGTGTATGTCAAATATGTTTTATGAGGGCTGTGAGCCTTGATTGGCAGGTCAGTGGTTATCAATGGTTGTTTTTTATGGCTGAATTTATAGCTGTTGTCCCCTGATTGGCAGGTCAAGAGTGTCAATGAGATATAGAGTGAGTTGGATTTATAGTTAGATATATGGGTAAATTTATGGTGGTTGTATCTCAGCACCAGATTTGGCATTTTTATGACACTTTGGTGAATCCTGGGTATCTGGCTCCTTTCAGTCTGTTGGGAACTGATGGTTGCCATGTTTTTCCTTTGATTGTGGGGTGGAAGTCACCCTAGCAAATTTGACACCTCAGTGTTAAAATCAGTGCTGTTTGGGGTCAAAAGGGTATATGTTAATTGAGTCATTGAGACATTGATGTATTACCCCTACACCACACTCGCTATATTTATTTAAAATTACATGTCTGGGCATGTTCTTTTTTAGAACAACTGTGTGTGTGTGTGTGTGTGTGTGTGTGTGTGTGTGTGTGTGTGTGTGTGTGTGTGTGTGTGTGTGTGTGTGTGTGTGTGTGTGTGTGTGTGTGTTGGCACCATAGGATAATCAGTAATACCAAAACTATAGATTAATGTTAGTTCCTAAGACAAAGAATCAGAAATATTCATCAAGCCAAAGAGTCCTCATTAACCACACACCCCAGAATAGGTGTTGTTTGGGAGATGTTCTTTCTGGAGCATCTGTATCTGTGTTTCCAAACTCACCGATATGATCTATGTTAAAAAGACAAAAGAATGAAAAACATTTATTTAACTCACAGTAAAGGTGATTCTGAGTCAACCCGGTGGGGGGATCCTCTGTGTTTGTGTTAATGGTTTTACGACATTGCTTAGATGTCTTCATCAAAACCTTTCTGGTAATTCACTGGGCTCTCACACAAAAATATCTTATGCTGATTTAGTCTACATAACATCATTCAATTCAATTCACATTTATTTGTATAGTGCTTTTCACAATATGCATTGTTTCAAAGCAGCTTTACAGGGAGTGCATGTCAACGTTTCAATAATCTGGTATCAGAGTGTGCAAGTTGTGCAATTTCAGAAATGTATATACAAATCACCCAGTTAGCTAACAATTTATTAATTTAAACAATGTATTAAATTATGGAAGAAACAATGTGCTTACTGAAGTTATGAAAATATGTTAACAAATGATTAGGATATATAGAAAAATTTAGCACTGGTGCATGTTGATCCAGAGTTTGGGGTCCTTGCAGGGGGTTGGGGTCATATCTCCACAGGAGTTGAGGCATCTGAAGTCTTCTTCAGATCTGAATGTGTCTTTACTTTTGATACATTTGAAAAGTTTTAGTTTTAATAGTTAGTGTGTGTGTGTGTGTGTGTGTGTGTGTGTGTGTGTGTGTGTGTGTGTGTGTGTGTGTGTGTGTGTGTGTGTGTGTGTGTGTGTGCGTCTGTGTGTGTGTGTGTGTGTGTGTTGCAAAAGAACAAATACATACAAATACAGTAAAATAAGACACACAATTTTAAACGTTTAAATATTTACACATTTGTTTGCCACAAAAGCAAGACATGTTGTTTCTTTAAACTTTTTACTTTTATTTTATTTTTTAATTTCTTTTAAAACAGTCTGATGACCAGCATTTTTATACCTAATGTAGCTGAGTGGTTTCCTCACACGAGCAAAAACTAATCTAGGTGTTATCTTTGTGAGGGCAGAACACAAAAGTTTGTGTTGAGTGATCAAGATTCATACTAAAAGAAAACTGTGAGTATGCTTAAACATGTAATTATACAATATTCTCAATTATACAACATTTTCAATAGGAATATTATGTTTTCATGTTGTCAAGTTTAGCTTGTTTGTTTTTTACTATCAATTTTTTTTAACTTCAACATACAGTACAAAATTAAAGAGATGAGTGTAGAATGTTTCAACTATTACCATCGTCTTTGACCCCAAATAAACAGGTGTTTTTCTCTATATGTGTGTGTGTGTGTGTGTGTGTGTGTGTGTGTGTGTGTGTGTGTGTGTGTATGTGCGTGCATGCATATGTGCGTGTGTGTTGCAAAAGAACATAAACACATTTACTTCAAATTTCTGAGTTAAATAAGTGATTTTAATGATTTAAACATTTATACATCTGTTTGCCATAGAAAGCAAGGCATGTTTAAACAAAACTTTTACTTTATTTTATTCTTTAATTTCTTTTAAAACAGTCTGATGACCAGCATTTTTTATTACTACTGTAGCCAAGTGGTTTCCTCACACGAGTAAAAACTCTTTGAATTTGTTTGTGACAAATACATAATTCCCACTTAGAAAACTGTTTTAAATGTATGGATGAACTTTTTTTCTTTTGACAAAACTACATTTAAAATTATTTACTTGAGGTGTTTAACAACCACAAGGGAATCATGTTGATCATTAAGTTTTAAGCATATAGTACAAACTTGCAAGGCTCAAGAAAACTCTTCTAGGTGTGATCTTTTTGAGGTCGGAACACAAAACTTTGTGTTGGGTGATCCAGACAAAGCTTTATACTAAAAGAAAATACTATGGAAGTCATTTTCAAACTGAAAGTATGCTTCAACATGTAATTATATAACTCAATTATACAACATTTTCAATAGGGATATTATGGTTTCATGTTGCTTTTAAAGTTTAGTTTGTTTGTTTGTTTTTTACTAACACTTTTTTAACTTCCACATCCAGCACAAAATAAAGAAAGTAGCTTAGTATGTTTCAGCTATTTCCAGTTTCTTTGACCCGCAAATAAACAGGTAATGGAATGTTCAATGAAAGTGACAATATACAGTTAGATATTTTTCTGTGTGTGTAAATAGTTGTGCTAAAATCTATGTGTGTATTTTTACACATGGACATATTTTATCACGGCTATGTCACACCGTTGTGATGCAAAGTTCCACACTTCTGCAAAAGCTATAGATAATTTTCAAACATAATCTTTATATAGAATTATATGTATCCAAAACACCAAAAAAGAGGAAATCACTAATACAGGGTACAGCACACATTGAAAAGTATAGTTATAATAAAAATACAGAAACACATTCGTGAGCAGTTGTGAAAATTTGTAAATGTAGTTTTGCAAATTTTTATTACTCTCCTAGTTTTAGTCATCTTGTTCAGATAGCAGATGACACTGTTCACATTATGTTTGTTAGACTGTGTTTTGTTTTTTGCTGTCAACATTCAGAATAGGAATAAAAATGAAGAATTTAAGTGATAATCTTTCTGCTTGAGAGTGTTTGATTAAATTGATTGTACTGCCCCCTTGTGGGGAGAGTTATTTGTGTTTTTGAGTTTCTTGTGTTTTGTCCACGCAGAGCTACCGTAGTTCAGTTATTCTCCTAACCTTCCTACAGCAAGTCAGACTCCAGAGTGTTTAAGTCTGTAAATCACTATTTTGGTCCCTAAAAATATCTGTCTGTAAGTATTTGTTTGATAGTGATCTTTGCTTCCATTAGATGCCAAATTTAGTCATTTTACCATGTTTTCTATTTGTAATTTGTAAGAAAATATGTGGCGCTAGTACTGTTAGCTTCCCTATGGCATTTTCCATGTATGTTAGCATCGTGCTAATCGCTTGTTAATGAGATCGTTTTTTTGAGGGTTTTAGTTTATTCTAAGCTACTTATTTTATATTTGCATTGTCTATTCACCCTATTGAGATTGTAATATGCATTATTTTTGTTTCTGTATGTTGCAGTTTTACAGTCTTTCCAGTAATACACACTAAACAAGCAAGATGCTTCCTGGTTCTTTATTGGAGACTGTTAGCTATCTGTAAAGCTAGTTCACACACACTAGTAAAGACAGAATAGTAAAAAGACATATGGAAGGTCAGCCAAAAGTCGATACAGAAGACAACACTGCTGTCCCTGACCACCAAAGTACAGTCAGCAACGTTGGTGACCGGTGGGAAACAAGATCGAACTGTTCCAACATCTCACATGCCAGTCAGCGGTCTCATGCCAGTCAGAGCTCAAGTGCCAGTCAGCGGTCTCATGCCAGTCAGAGGTCACGTGCCAGTCAATGGTCCACCACAAGCATTTTGGCAGCAAAAGCACGTGCTAAAGCAGCTGCCGCTCAAGCACAGGCATCATACGCTGAAAGAGAAGCGGAGGTGATAAAGGAACAAGCCCATATTGAAGCTGAAGCTGCAAAAAAGAAAGCAGAGCTCAGAGCTGACCTCCTCAAACTGCGTCTACAGAGTGCGGCTGCAGCCGCCAACGCCGAAGCAGAGGTCCTGGAGGCAGCAGCCGAGGAAGAAGGTGGAGATACCTGGTTTCCAAAAAATAGCGACAACGTTGTTCAGCCCATACCAGTTCCACCTCCGACGGCTAATATCCACTTTGAGTCCGCACAAGCTACCACGTTAGTGCTTCCAGCAGCTCAGCGAGTAAAGTACAATGATGATTTTGTGCAAAATAAAGTCAAAGAGCACAGCATACAAAACAGTGAGATTAGTGAATATGGGTTTCAACAGCTACCAGTGACGCATTCCTCACAGTATGGCATCACCAGTGGAGCAGAGTGTTCTTATGCCAAAAGCTCGTTCAAAAATGCCTTTTTCGCATCTCACTCATGCCATCCAACCCCAGTTACTACTGACCGCAGTTTCCAGCCACACTCCAATCAGTCCGCCCCTTCCCAGCCAGGGCTATCGTCCCCACTCCCTGTTGTTAGTGCAAACGAGTCCAATTCCCCAATCACATCAGACTTAGCTAAATATTTAGTTCGTAGGGAGTTGGTTAGCTCAGGGCTTTTGACGTTTGATGATAAGCCTGAAAATTACTGGGCTTGGAAGGCATCCTTTTTGAACGCTATTGCAGGACTCTATTTATCCCCAAGAGAGGAGTTGGATCTCCTCTGCAGGTGGTTAGGCCCCAAATCATCTGAGCAAGCAAAACGATTAAGAGCTGTATACACCTATGACGCCACAGCTGGTGTCAAAATGGTGTGGCAAAGACTGGAGGACAGCTATGGGTCCCCTGAAGCGATAGAGAATGCTCTCCTGAAAAAGTTGGAAGATTTTCCCAAAATCACAAACAGAGAAAATCACAAGTTGAGGGAGCTAGGTGATCTCATCTCTGAACTTGATGCTGCACGTGTAGATGGTCTCCTACCTGGCCTGAGTTACTTAGATACGTCCCGGGGCATCACTCCTATTGTTCAAAAACTCCCATTCCACCTCCAAGAGAAATGGATTACTTCAGCATCCTACTACAAAGAGCAACACCATGCTTCCTACCCACCATTCCCTGTTTTCGTGAAGTTTGTGTGCGACAAAGCTAAAACCCTCAATGACCCTAGCTTTGCCCCCTTGCTCTCTACTGGTTGCCCAAGTGTTTACAGGCCTGAAAGACTGAACAAACCCAACTTCAAATCGGCAGTATCTGTTCGAAAAACTGAAATAACTGCTCCAAAGGGCTATTGTGACCATTCTGAAAAAAAAATGGTTGAACCAGATAAGCTGTGCCCACTCCACAACAAACCACACTCCCTCCGCAAGTGTCGTGGTTTCAGAGCAAAGACCTTGGATGAGAGAAAGGCCATTCTGAAAGAAAAGAACATTTGTTATAAGTGCTGTTCCTCTGTCGACCACATGGCAAAAGACTGTGACATGAGTGTACATTGCAATGAGTGTAAAAGCGATCACCACACCACCGCGCTGCACCCTGGACCAGCACCCTGGAAAATAGAAGCTCCAGGCTCTGCAGCCCCAGATGGGCATGGCGGGGAGCAATCAGAAAGTCCTATGCAAGCCATTGTGTCCAAATGTACAGAGATCTGTGGAAAAGGTAATAGCTCACGCTCATGCTCCAAAATCTGTCTAGTAAACATTTATCCTGCTGGACACAAAGAGAAAGCAGTGAAAGCCTATGCTGTGTTAGACGAGCAAAGCAATAGGTCTTTAGCAAAGACAGAATTCTTTGAGATCTTTAACGTTAACACAGGCACCAAAGTTTACACGTTGAAAACCTGCTCAGGTGTAAGTGAGACAAGGGCACGCCAAGCTGACGGTTTCATTGTTGAGTCTCTCGACGGCAACACGAGCGTCCGGCTTCCCACATTAATCGAGTGCAACATGCTCCCAGATGATCGGTCAGAGATCCCGACACCGGAGGTCGCAAAACACCACACTCACCTCAAGCATCTGGTAGACAAGATTCCAGATTTGGACCCTAATGCTTCAATACTGGTCCTCCTCGGACGAGATATATCACGAGTGCACAAGGTCAGAGAACACTACAATGGCCCCCACAATGCTCCGTACGCCCAGCGCCTTGACCTTGGCTGGGTCATAATAGGAGAGGTCTGCCTTGGGGGTGCTCATGTGCCTAGCAAAGTCAGTGTTTACCGCACAACAGTGTTGGGCAACGGGCGCACATCTCTTTTGGACTCTTGCCCCAACTCATTCCATGTCAAAGAAAAGGTCCTGAGCACTTACTCCCCATTTAACTCTTTGAACATGACCAGCTTGATTGATATAGACGAAAACGACTGTCTCACTAACAAATTGTTCATGAGAACTCCACATGATGACAAACCCGCCATGTCAGTGGATGATGAACTCTTCCTGGAGATCATGGATGAGCAAATGTTTATGGATGAGTCCAACAGCTGGGTGGCGCCACTACCCTTCAAAACAAACAGGCACAGACTACCCAACAACCGAGACCAAGCAGTCAAACGTCTCAATTCACTGCTTCGTGTGCTTGACAAAAAGCCCCACATGAAAGAACATTTCTTGAACTTTATGCAGAAAATGTTTGAGTCAGGACATGCAGAACCCGTCCTGCCACTCGACAAAGACCAAGAGTGTTGGTACCTACCGTTTTTTGGTGTCTACCATCCTCGCAAACCTAACCAGATACGTGTAGTATTTGACTCTAGTGCCACTCATAAAGACACGTCTCTGAACGATGTTTTGTTGAGCGGCCCAGACATGAACAACACACTTATTGGGGTCCTCTTGCGTTTCCGCAAAGAACCTGTGGCAATCACTGCGGACATAGAGCAAATGTTCTATTGTTTTGTCATTCGTGAGGATCACCGTGACTTTGTGCGTTTCCTGTGGTACGAAGGTAACGATCCCACAAAGGCCATCAGAGAGTACAGGATGACTGTACACGTGTTTGGAAATAGCCCATCTCCCGCCATAGCAATATATGGCCTCCGTAGGGCGGCTCTGGCTACACAAGATGAGTACAGTGATGAGGCCATACAGTTTGTTCTTAAAAACTTTTACGTTGACGACGGACTGGCTTCCTTTCCTTCAGTTTCCAGTGCCATCCAAACTCTGAAAAGCACCAAGGAAATGCTTGCAGACTCTAACATTCGCTTGCACAAAATAGCCTCCAACAGCCCAGATGTAATGGAAGCGTTTCCATCTGAAGAACGTGCAAAGGAACTGAAAAACCTTGACCTTGGTGCAGAGCCCCTGCCCTTACAGAGAAGTTTGGGGCTTAACTGGGATTTGCAAAATGACTGTTTCACCTTCCTTGTGTCAAGAGAAGACAAGCCATTCACAAGAAGGGGCATTCTTTCTGCTGTTAACAGCTTCTATGATCCCCTTGGGTTTGCAGCCCCCATTATCATGCAAGGCAAGGCTCTCATCAGAGAATTGTGCTCAGAGAACTGTGAATGGGATACTCCACTGCCAGCAGAAAAAGAGGCACAATGGAAATCTTGGAGAAACTCGCTTGTTGACCTTGAAAAACTACAAATTCCAAGACAGTATGTGAACACGTCACTGCAATCGACCTGTCAAAGAGAGCTGTGTGTCTTTGCAGACGCTTCTACATCAGCCATATCAGCGGTTGCGTACCTTCGAGCTATAGACAGCGAAGGTCACATCCACGTAGGCTTCTGCATGGGCAAGTCCAAATTAGCTCCTAGACAAGTCCACACTGTACCTCGCTTGGAGCTATGCGCTTCAGTTCTGGCGGTGGAGCTGGCAGACATGCTACTATATGAACTTGACATAGAAATACACAAAGTGAAATACTACACTGATAGCCGAGTAGTCTTAGGCTACATCTACAACACCAGCCGTAGGTTCTATGTCTACGTCGCCAACCGTGTTGCTCGCATCAGAAAGTCATCTGAACCCAGTCAGTGGCACTTTGTGAGCACGGAAAGCAATCCTGCCGATCATGGAACACGACATGTGCCGGCTTCACTACTGAGTTCTACCAATTGGTTTACTGGTCCCGACTTCTTGAGGAAAAGTGATGGAGAGTGTACTGTGCAACCAAACAACTTTCAACTTGTTGAACCTGCCACAGACATTGAAGTCCGCCCACAAGTCTCAACATTTGCAACTACTACTGCAATAAAATCGCTCGGCTCACAGAGGTTTGAGCGCTTCTCCAGTTGGAAACGTCTTACACAAGCTATCGCCAAACTCATTGGAAAGGTCAGATCTATCTCAAAAGCTCCTGATCCAAATGAATCAAAGATGGACGCTCTAACACAAGCAAAATTAGTTATTGTACGAACTGTTCAAGGCGAGACATTTGAAAAGGAAATAAAAACTTTGAACAGAGGAGAGGACATACTAAAACACAGTTCACTGAAGAATCTCAATGTGTTTTTGGACAAAGAAGGACTGGTGCGAGTAGGAGGACGTGTGACTTCTGCTGAAATTACTCAAGAACAAAGCCAGCCCATCGTTATTCCAAAGAAGCATCACATTGCCGCTTTGCTGGTTCAGTTCTACCACGAACAGGTTGTGCACCAAGGTAGACACATCACAGAAGGAGCCATCAGGTCTGCTGGACTGTGGATCCTTGGAGGAAAAAGGTTGGTGACAAATCTTCTCAACAAATGTACAACTTGTCGCAGGTTAAGAGGAAATGTACAACAACAAAAGATGGCAGACATTCCAGCTGATCGTCTCATTCAAACTCCTCCCTTTACACATGTTGGAGTGGATATATTTGGTCCATGGAACATCAGTATCCGCCGGACAAGAGGTGGAGTGTTAGAGAACAAACGCTGGGCAGTAATGTTTACCTGTTTAGTCACACGAGCAGTTCACATCGAGGTAGTTGAGTCTCTCTCAACTTCAAGTTTCATAAATGCTCTCAGAAGGTTCCTGGCCATAAGAGGCCCCACCAAGCTCTTTCGATCAGATTGTGGAACGAATTTTGTTGGAGCGTGCAAAGAGCTTCAGATAAGTTCAGAAGACCCAGAGCTTCACTCCTTCCTCAAAAATGAGACGTGCACTTGGAAGTTTAACCCACCTCACTCCTCTCACATGGGAGGGGTGTGGGAGAGATTGATCGGAGTGGCCCGACGTATTTTGGACGCTATGCTGCTGAAAGTTCACTCTCCAAATCTGACTCATGAAGTACTTGTGACGCTCATGGCAGAGGTAACAGCCATAATGAATGGTCGTCCATTAGTACCCGTGTCATCCGATCCTCAGCAACCTGACTTGTTGACTCCAAGCGCCCTTCTCACTCAGAAAATCTGTCCCGTCTCTATTCCACCTGGAGACTTTGATCCTAAGGATTTGTACCGTAAGCAATGGAAACAGGTGCAAAGTCTTGCCAACTCATTCTGGAAAAGATGGCGAGAAGAGTATCTTGCTACCCTTCAACCAAGAAGAAAATGGCAAGCAGATCAACCAAACATAGCCATTGGTGACGTTGTTCTCCTTAAGGACACTCAGGTCAAAAGAAACGAATGGCCTACTGGACTTATTGTGGCCATTTATCCTGGTCGTGATAAAAGAGTACGTAAAGTAGATGTACGAATAATTAAAGAAGGTACAGCTAAGGTGTACACAAGACCTATTTCGGAAATTGTGTTGTTAGTTAAAGGTTAATAGTGTTATAGCAGTATACCAGGCGGGGAGTGTACTGCCCCCTTGTGGGGAGAGTTATTTGTGTTTTTGAGTTTCTTGTGTTTTGTCCACGCAGAGCTACCGTAGTTCAGTTATTCTCCTAACCTTCCTACAGCAAGTCAGACTCCAGAGTGTTTAAGTCTGTAAATCACTATTTTGGTCCCTAAAAATATCTGTCTGTAAGTATTTGTTTGATAGTGATCTTTGCTTCCATTAGATGCCAAATTTAGTCATTTTACCATGTTTTATATTTGTAATTTGTAAGAAAATATGTGGCGCTAGTACTGTTAGCTTCCCTATGGCATTTTCCATGTATGTTAGCATCGTGCTAATCGCTTGTTAATGAGATCGTTTTTTTGAGGGTTTTAGTTTATTCTAAGCTACTTATTTTATATTTGCATTGTCTATTCACCCTATTGAGATTGTAATATGCATTATTTTTGTTTCTGTATGTTGCAGTTTTACAGTCTTTCCAGTAATACACACTAAACGAGCAAGATGCTTCCTGGTTCTTTATTGGAGACTGTTAGCTATCTGTAAAGCTAGTTCACACACACTAGTAAAGACAGAATATTGATGTTTCTTTTAGTGCAACTTTCCAGCTATCTATGATATGGGATCACATGAAGCATCAACACGAAAAGTAAGTCTTGCTGTTTCACACTTAAGTACACTAACACTTACACTAAGCAACGCCCTGAAAGCTGCACATTCATTAAAGTTTGAGGTTGTTCAACAGCTTTTCACACTCTGGTAAAACTCAAAGATAAAATTAAAAAATATATGCACAAATCACCATGTAAATTCAAGTGTCAAATCACTAAGAAAAGGGTACAACATACAAGAGAAGCACCATTTATAATAAATACAGAAAACACAAAAAGCCATTCGTGAGCAATTTCTAAGGTTGTTACAAGTTTGTAAATCTGGTTTTGTCAATGACGTTTTTATTATTCCACTAAATTTAGTCATCTTGTTCAGATAGCAGATGACACTATTCGCATTGTATTGGTTGGGATGTGTTTTTGTTTTAGGTGAAGACACACCAGTGTAAGTGCTTTTCCTCACATGGGAAAGCATGTGTGATGAAACTTTTTAAATATATGACTGAACTTTCTTATTTGACAAACCAGCATTTCAAATTATTTTCCTAAGTTCTTTAATGTCTGCAGAATAATTTCTTTCAACATCCCGCTTGAGGTGAAAGATTATAGTATGTTTTCAACTATTATCACCATCTTCTCTGTCTCAAATAAAGCTACTGTATGCGCTAAAAATCTTTGTACATTTTTGCTCTTCTGTCAGGTTTGTTAGAGGGACTATGCTGCAAACACATTAAGAACCAAAGTTACATGTCCTTGTAAAGGCTATATATAAAATCAAAACAATCTTTATACAGGTATTATATTTGCATACATTCAAGAGACTAATTTACTATGAACTTGTGTAAGGCATATAGGAAAAAAACAATTAGCTATAAAGAATACAGAAATCCTCTCTCCTGGTCTATTGTGAAAGTTTATGTTGTTTTGTAAATGACATTTTTCCACTAGTCGATGATGTTGTTTACATTTTGTTTCTTTGTTTTTGTATGTTTGTACAGTTTGTAAAGACTACTCTTAGAATGTGGTCAAACATGTTCACAGGAGTTAATGAAAACATTATCGAATACATCATAAAGAGAATTAAACGGCTTCTTATAGTTCTTCGACATGACACTGCTTAAGACTAAACCAATGATATTTCTTTTAGGTCATCTTTCTGGTCTGTCTACAATGTGGGGTCACAAGACACAACACCCCAACATGAAAAGTGAGTCTTGCTGTTTTTCTCTTATACAGCTATTACACTTCAAACTTTTCTAACTATTACACTTAAAGCTGTCAGTTTCATGGCACAGTCATAGATACACAGTTCTTTTGTGTTTGTCTTTAAGTAAATTAATTACACTTGATAAGTAGTAGTTTTAAGTGAAGGGTGGGATAATTCAAGCCCCTTTTTATTCTGTCAACACCAATAATTTGACACCAGTGTTTTTTGGTGTCTGTCCTTTACATCTGATCCAGAAAACAGACATTGTGTTTTTTGTCTATACCATTTGTTATTCTTTTTATGAAAACGTGATAAGCAGTTTTTGTCCTCAGCACCAAAATACTAAAATGTTCTAACATATCGTAAATGTTAATAGTTATAACCAGTGAAAATGCAAGTGAACTGTTTTTACTGAGATAATTTACAGTTATATGTGAAACAAACTCAGTCTCAGTCAGTTGGATTCTTCTTTCTATTGAACATTGTTATTGTTTAACAATGCTGGTGTTCTCGGCCTCATCCAACTTCACACAAGTCGCAAGGTTTTTCCCAGCAGTCAACTGACTCTGAAACCAGCTCAAATATTAGGATGTAACAGTTTGGAGACATTTGTGTTTATTATGCTTCTTCGATTTGTTTGCACTTTTCCTGAAACACACAGCTTTCGAAATTGTTTACCAATTTTTAATATCAACATTTTCAGCGTATTGCTGTGTGCTTGTATTGTTTGTGTGTGTGTGTGTGTTTGTGTGTGTGTAGGTGTGTGTGTGTGTGTGTGTGTAGGTGTGTGTGTGTGTGTGTTTGTGTGTGTGTCTGCTTTCCTTACACATGGCAAAACAACTTTGAAAAACAATTTTTTCCCTTGAATCTGGTGTAATGTTAGTGAACTCTAGGTGTTCTTGGCTTGTTTGTCCATGTACGTTCCCCATGAATTTGCATGACTTAATAAAATAATGGTTTAAATCTTCGTCTTCGTCATCCGAGTTTTTAAATAGCCCTGAAATAGATTTTTTTTGGGGGCGGTATGTGGATACTGAATATAGCACAAGGAACTCTGAAATATGTTATCTTGTAAAACACCTAAGTATTGGATGTTTCACACCTACAGGCCCTATCACCTGAATTTGCCATTTAAATAAGGTTTAAGATAAAGTAACTAAAACACAGAGACGTTCTACAGCTCTAGCATTACAACGGCTACTCCAAAAACTCTTGAAACATCTGTGATGTCTGTAACACCGACAAGAAGTTCTGTTGAAACGGATCAGTTTCATATAGATGTCCCAATCTCTGTGTTCATTGCTATATGTTTGTTTTTGTTTAATAAAATTGTGATCAGATCTAATGTCCCTGACTTCTAAAAATCTCTATGTTATAGAAATAATAATGGTTTATTCAGATTGCAGAATACTGTTTAAAAGTGTTTGTATATTTTGAAAAACACTAAAATTACCAATATGTAGTGTTATATTCAATATGTACGGTGCATTTTAATTTTTCTCAAAAAAATTTAATATGACAGTGTTACTAAAAGTCTTAAACTGAACATCTTACCATTATCTTCAGTATAGATGTTAACTTAAAGTTGCCATAGAATGAAATTCCATCCTATCTACATGTTATGGATCTTATTGTGAACAATTCATAAGCGCTTGTTTTGTTTGTTTTGTTTTGTTTTGATCATTTTATTTCGTTTTTTAATCAAAATATCATAAGTAGATTGAATGAGTGAGTAAACTTCTCTCTGGTGATGTATGCAGGACTTTTACATTTTGCTATTTCTGTTGCACATTGTGTCGTAAATTTTATATAATTATTTATGACTTCCTGATGACAAACCCCCATACACCCTGCACAACAGGGGGCAAGGGCGGTCCCCAATGGGCTGTCCTGATAAGTTCTACAGAGAGCTCAGTTATCGCAAAAATTCTGGGTTTCCTAACCAATCTGTGTGAGGGAGCTGGTGCTGGAACCTATAGACAACTGTACCAACGTGGACTGCTGTGCTACTGCAAACATCTCTTTGAGCAAAATTTGAGGGAACATTGTCTGATTGTCACATGGACCGCCAAAATCAATTTCAACATTCCTGTCTGTCTGAGCCTGACGCTTCTTCGACTCACACTTTGGGGGATCAGACCCAAAAACCTAAACTTCAAACCGTGAATGCGGAAGACCTACATTTAAGGACTGAATCACAGGAGATTCCAGGAACTATTAGAATCTTTCAGCATCGAATAGGGGACAAAGTTTATACCATCCACCAAGTTGAGTTCTGAAAAATCCATCTTCAACGCAACAGATTTCTGAAATGTCTACGCAAAAGCTGATGGAGAACGACCCACCTTTGAGTTCTGATGAGGCTGTGCACCGACACCCACGTGCCAGTGCGCCACGGGCAATGAGTGCCCTCTAAAAGGGATCTTGGACCGTATGTTTAAAGATTATTTCAGAGGACAGATGGTTAGCTTGATGCACCAGATCATCAATGCTGCATTTGATTCGAATAAGGACTGTGAGGGGGATACCAAACGTGTAACAAATCTCAAAAAGTTAATGGATGTCGTAAGAGCCCTGACAAATTTCATGGTATTCTGATGTCTTAAGCATGTGTGTTTACACCAAAGAGCCAATCTGTGTAATAATAAGAAAAGTTCTGGATGTGATGTCTGGATGTACTGAAGAGTTAGGAGTTACTGTGATTCTCTGTATGTGTACAATTGTTACAGATGTTTGTGTCTCACTGTGTTCAAACAATGCTGTTGATACTATCATCGGCAAAATTGTTGAAACACTGGTCAATTACACCCTAGACCGAAACATGATAGCCTGCCGAGATTTTCTTTTATGGTTAGACCACTTGTAATTTCATGATTACTGTTTTACTTGTGTATGTAATGTCATTCTTCAAACTTCAATGTATATTCAACATTGTTGAAATAAAAGTTTGAATCACTTGTTGTTATTTACGACCATGTCTGAGTTCATTAAAAAAACAGTATGACAAAACTTGCAATCCTGATTCTATATTTGGTAAAAAACGAAATAAAATGATCAAAACAAAAACAAACAAAACAAGCGCTTATGAATTGTTCACAATAAGATCCATAACATGTAGATAGGATGGAATTTCATTCTATGGCAACTTTAAGTTAACATCTATACTGAAGATAATGGTAAGATGTTCAGTTTAAGACTTTTAGTAACATTGTCATATTAAATTGTTTTGAGAAAAATTAAAATGCACCGTACATATTGAATATAACACTACATATTGGTAATTTTAGTGTTTTTCAAAATATACAAACACTTTTAAACAGTATTCTGCAATCTGAATAAACCATTATTATTTCTATAAGATAGAGATTCTTAGAAGTCAGGGACATTAGATCCGATCACAGTTTTATTAAACAAAAACAAACATATAGCAATGAACACAGAGATTGGGACATCTATATGAAACTGATCCATTTCAACAGAACTTCTTGTCGGTGTTACAGACATCACAGATGTTTCAAGAGTTTTTGGAGTAGCCGTTGTAATGCTAGAGCTGTAGAATGTCTCTGTGTTTTAGTTACTTTATCTTAAACCTTATTTAAATGGCAAATTCAGGAGATAGGGCCTGTAGGTGTGAAACATCCAATACTTAGGTGTTTTACAAGATAACATATTTCAGAGTTCCTTGTGCTATATTCAGTATCCACATACCGCCCCCCAAAAAAATCAATTTCAGCGCTATTTAAAAACTCGGATGACGAAGACGAAGATTTAAACCATTATTTTATTAAGTCATGCAAATTCATGGGGAACGTACATGGACAAACAAGCCAAGAACACCTAGAGTTCACTAACATTACACCAGATTCAAGGAAAAAAATTGTTTTTCAAAGTTGTTTTGCCATGTGTAAGGAAAGCAGACACACACACAGACACACACACACACACACACACACACACACACACAAACAATACAAGCACACAGCAATACGCTGAAAATGTTGATATTAAAAATTGGTAAACAATTTCGAAAGCTGTGTGTTTCAGGAAAAGTGCAAACAAATCGAAGAAGCATAATAAACACAAATGTCTCCAAACTGTTACATCCTAATATTTGAGCTGGTTTCAGAGTCAGTTGACTGCTGGGAAAAACCTTGCGACTTGTGTGAAGTTGGATGAGGCCGAGAACACCAGCATTGTTAAACAATAACAATGTTCAATAGAAAGAAGAATCCAACTGACTGAGACTGAGTTTGTTTCACATATAACTGTAAATTATCTCAGTAAAAACAGTTCACTTGCATTTTCACTGGTTATAACTATTAACATTTACGATATGTTAGAACATTTTAGTATTTTGGTGCTGAGGACAAAAACTGCTTATCACGTTTTCATAAAAAGAATAACAAATGGTATAGACAAAAAACACAATGTCTGTTTTCTGGATCAGATCTAAAGGACAGACACCAAAAAACACTGGTGTCAAATTATTGGTGTTGACAGAATAAAAAGGGGCTTGAATTATCCCACCCTTCACTTAAAACTACTACTTATCAAGTGTAATTAATTTACTTAAAGACAAACACAAAAGAACTGTGTATCTATGACTGTGCCATGAAACTGACAGCTTTAAGTGTAATAGTTAGAAAAGTTTGAAGTGTAATAGCTGTATAAGAGAAAAACAGCAAGACTCACTTTTCATGTTGGGGTGTTGTGTCTTGTTGACAGACCAGAAAGATGACCTAAAAGAAATATCATTGGTTTAGTCTTAAGCAGTGTCATGTCGAAGAACTATAAGAAGCCGTTTAATTCTCTTTATGATGTATTCGATAATGTTTTCATTAACTCCTGTGAACATGTTTGACCACATTCTAAGAGTAGTCTTTACAAACTGTACAAACATACAAAAACAAAGAAACAAAATGTAAACAACATCATCGACTAGTGGAAAAATGTCATTTACAAAACAACATAAACTTTCACAATAGACCAGGAGAGAGGATTTCTGTATTCTTTATAGCTAATTGTTTTTTTCCTATATGCCTTACACAAGTTCATAGTAAATTAGTCTCTTGAATGTATGCAAATATAATACCTGTATAAAGATTGTTTTGATTTTATATATAGCCTTTACAAGGACATGTAACTTTGGTTCTTAATGTGTTTGCAGCATAGTCCCTCTAACAAACCTGACAGAAGAGCAAAAATGTACAAAGATTTTTAGCGCATACAGTAGCTTTATTTGAGACAGAGAAGATGGTGATAATAGTTGAAAACATACTATAATCTTTCACCTCAAGCGGGATGTTGAAAGAAATTATTCTGCAGACATTAAAGAACTTAGGAAAATAATTTGAAATGCTGGTTTGTCAAATAAGAAAGTTCAGTCATATATTTAAAAAGTTTCATCACACATGCTTTCCCATGTGAGGAAAAGCACTTACACTGGTGTGTCTTCACCTAAAACAAAAACACATCCCAACCAATACAATGCGAATAGTGTCATCTGCTATCTGAACAAGATGACTAAATTTAGTGGAATAATAAAAACGTCATTGACAAAACCAGATTTACAAACTTGTAACAACCTTAGAAATTGCTCACGAATGGCTTTTTGTGTTTTCTGTATTTATTATAAATGGTGCTTCTCTTGTATGTTGTACCCTTTTCTTAGTGATTTGACACTTGAATTTACATGGTGATTTGTGCATATATTTTTTAATTTTATCTTTGAGTTTTACCAGAGTGTGAAAAGCTGTTGAACAACCTCAAACTTTAATGAATGTGCAGCTTTCAGGGCGTTGCTTAGTGTAAGTGTTAGTGTACTTAAGTGTGAAACAGCAAGACTTACTTTTCGTGTTGATGCTTCATGTGATCCCATATCATAGATAGCTGGAAAGTTGCACTAAAAGAAACATCAATTTAATCAAACACTCTCAAGCAGAAAGATTATCACTTAAATTCTTCATTTTTATTCCTATTCTGAATGTTGACAGCAAAAAACAAAACACAGTCTAACAAACATAATGTGAACAGTGTCATCTGCTATCTGAACAAGATGACTAAAACTAGGAGAGTAATAAAAATTTGCAAAACTACATTTACAAATTTTCACAACTGCTCACGAATGTGTTTCTGTATTTTTATTATAACTATACTTTTCAATGTGTGCTGTACCCTGTATTAGTGATTTCCTCTTTTTTGGTGTTTTGGATACATATAATTCTATATAAAGATTATGTTTGAAAATTATCTATACCTTTTGCAGAAGTGTGGAACTTTGCATCACAACGGTGTTGTTACGACAGAGACACAGGAAGCAGAGATATAAGCAGTTTTGGTGTTTATTGAAGTGACCAGCAGAGCAACAGGTAAGTAGATGGTACTGAAGAAGGTTTTTGGAGAAGAATGCAAGTTAATACTGTCCTTGTATGTGCTGCAGGTGATGGTGGATGGAGACGCTGGAGATGGCAGACAGGAACACTCGCACACACAGGCAGGTAGGAACACGAGGAGAACTGGAGACAATGGAGACGAAGGAGACGGGTAAGTATCACTTGGGAAGTGCTTGAGGTAAGCATACAACAAGTTGTATAACGAACGAGACCGCACAATGTGTGTGTGTGAGTGTGGGGTTCTTGTAGTGTGGCTGATGACTGTGATGATGAGCTTCAGATGGCGGTGATTAGAATTCCGGTGATTGAGTGCGCGGGTAAGGGAGTGAGGTGGAACCTTACGTGTCTGTGACAGTACCCCCCCTCCCACGGCCCGCTCCTGAGGGCCGAGGACCCCGACGTCGTGGTGGTCGTCCTCGAGGTCGTGGGGCAGGTCTGTCTGGGTGGTTGGTGTGGAAAGTCTGTAACAGAGTAGGATCAAGGATATCATTCTTGGGGACCCATGAGCGTTCTTCGGGACCGTAGCCTTCCCAATCCACCAGATATTCTAAGAGACCACCACGGCGCCGGGAGTCCAGGATCTCTCGAACCTCGTAGGCAGTCCCATCGTCCAGGATGAGTGGAAGGGGGGGCTCGACGGCTGCCACGTCAGGTTCTGTGGAAGGAAGAACAGAAGGGTGGTGAGGTTTTAAGAGTGACACATGGAAGGTTGGATGAATTCTTTTGTATTGTGCAGGAAGTTGTAACCGGTAGGTGACGGGGTTGATCTGTTGGAGGATGGTGAATGGGCCAATGAAGCGGGGACTCAGCTTCTTGCAGGGCAGGCGCATCCTGATGTCTCTGGTGGACAGCCAGACCTTCTGCCCCGGTTGGTAGGTTGGAACGTGGGAGCGCCGAAGGTCGGCTGTCATCTTGCGCCTGCGCAGGGCTCTCTGCAGCTGGTGGTGAGCTGAGTCCCATACCCTCTCGCTCTCCCGGAACCAGTAATCGACTGCAGGCACGTTGGAGGGTTCCCCGTCCCAGGGGAACAGTGGGGGTTGGAAACCGAGTACGCATTGGAAAGGTGTTAATCCAGTTGTGGCTTGACGGAGGGAGTTCTGGGTGTACTCGGCCCAACCCAGGTACTGGTTCCAGGAGTCCTGGTGGCCGTGACAGAAAGTACGCAGGAAGCGACCGATCTCCTGGATCTTCCGTTCCGTCTGCCCGTTCGACTGAGGATGGTATCCAGACGATAGGCTGACGGTCACACCCAGGAGGGAGAAGAACGCCTTCCAGACTCGAGAGACAAATTGAGGTCCTCTGTCAGAGACTATGTCTTCGGGGATTCCATAATGACGGAAGACATGATTGAACATTAATTCCGCTGTGGCCATGGCAGTGGGTAGACCTTCCAGAGGGATCAGACGGCAGGCTTTGGAGAAACGGTCTACGACAACCAGATTCGTAGACCGTTGTGTGACCATCAGATTCGGGGAGATCCGTGACTAAGTCCACTCCCAGGTGTGACCAGGGTCTCTCAGGAACGGGCAGAGGATTGAGCTTGCCGGTTGGAAGATGGCGTGGGCTCTTGGAGATGGCGCACTCCCTGCAGCCCTGCACGTACCTTCTGACGTCGCTGGCCATGTTTGGCCACCAGAAGCGCTGTTTGAGCAGGTCTCATTGACCCCCGGGTGACCAGTGCCAAGTGATGAGTGAACGGAGTGCAGTAGTGGAGTGCGTCGTGTCCTGGTGATGTAACGCAAGCCCTGGGGGCAACCCGGCGGAGTGCGTGAGGAGGCATTGGAGGAGGGTAAAGTCTCTTCTGACCATTCAATGGGACTCATGAAGATAGATTCAGGTAGAATGGTTTCGGAGTCGTCATTCTTTTCCTCGGGAGCGTGGAGACGTGAAAGAGCATCGGCTTTGAGGTTCTTGGAACCAGGGCGGTATGAAATGGAGAAGTTAAATCTTGAAAAGAACATTGCCCATCTGGCTTGGCGTGGGTTGAGTCGTTTGGCAGCTTTCAGATATTCAAGATTTTTATGGTCTGTTAGTACTTGGAAAGGGTGGTTTGCTCCCTCCAACCAATGCCTCCATTCTTCTAGGGCGAGCTTTACCGCTAGGAGTTCACGGTCCCCGATGTCGTAATTCACCTCCGCCGGGTTGAGCTTGCGGGAGAAGAAGGCGCATGGATGGAGCCTACTTGGATTCCCCTGCTGCTGTGAGAGGACTGCTCCCACTCCGGTGGTGGAGGCGTCCACTTCTACGAAGAATGGTAGGTCCGGGTTAGGGTGGATGAGGAGGGGAGCGGTGGTGAAGGCCTTCTTGAGGGTCTCAAAAGCTTCTGTGGCAGGCTGGGACCAGGACAGAGACTTGGGCTGCTTTCGGAGTAGGTTGGTGAGTGGACTGACAATGGTGCTGTAATTCTTGATGAAACGACGGTAGAAATTTGAGAAGCCAAGGAAGCGTTGGAGTTCCTTTATGGTACTTGGAGTGGGCCAGTTCTGGATTGCAGAGACCTTCCCCTCGTCCATCCGGATGCCACTGTGGTCAATCACATATCCGAGGAAATGGACAGAGGGCTGGTGGAAAGAGCACTTCTCTGCTTTCAGGAAGAGATGGAATTGCTGTAAGCGCTTGAGGACCTCCGCAACGTGGTGGCGATGTTCGGCCAAGCTCCGGGAGTAGATGAGGATATCATCAATATATACCAGCACGAACTTGTGGAGAAACTCCCGGAGCACCTCGTGGATGAAATCCTGGAATACGGAGGGGGCGTTGACCAGGCCATACGGCATTACAAGGTATTCATAGTGGCCGGTGGGCGTGACGAAGGCGGTCTTCCACTCGTCCCCCTCGCGTATCCGGATGAGGTTATACGCGCTGCAGAGATCCAGCTTGGTGAACACAGTGGCACCGCGGAGATGTTCCAGGGCCGCTGGGACGAGGGGAAGTGGATATCTGAACTTAACAGTGATCTTGTTCAAGGAGCGGTAATCGATGCAAGGCCGCAAGCCTCCGTCCTTCTTGGCCACGAAGAAGAAGCTTGAAGCAGCAGGGGAAGTAGACGGGCGGATGTATCCTTGGTTAAGGGCCTCTTTGATATATTCCTCCATGGCCTTCTCCTCCGGTACTGATAGGGGGTATATACGTCCCCTAGGCACTGGCTCACCCGGTAACAGATCGATGGCACAGTCCCATGGCCGGTGTGGAGGAAGCTTGGAGGCACGTTGCGGGCAGAAGACGTCACTGAAGGGGGCGTAGTCGGGTGGAATATCGACGGAGCGCTTCTCTACAGGACTTTCGATGGAAGTGGCATTGATGGAGATATTCTTGGAGGAAGGAGATCTTGAAACTGGAAGTTCTGGAAAGCAGTTGGAGAAGCAGTTATCGCCCCACTTCAGGACTTCGCCCGTGCGCCAGGAGATGGTGGGATTGTGGAGTTCCAACCATGGGCGCCCTAGAACCACGTCAGCGGTGGATTCCTCCAGAACCAGCAGATGGATGTACTCTGTGTGGAAGATGCCCACTTGCAGTTGAAGGGGTCCCGTGACACGACGAATCATCTTGCGGCTCAGGGGTTTACCCATGATAGAGTGGACCTGGTAGTTAGTTGGAGAAGGCGAGGTCTTGAGCCCGAGGTGTCGACAGAGGGCGCCGGAGATGAAGTTTCCTGCTGACCCTGAATCGAGGAGCGCCACCACTGGAACAGAAGCATTATCAGCAGTAAGGTTTACTATAGTAGTGAGTGGTTTCATCTGTTGTATAGAAGGAACGATAGCACTCACCACGGGCCGAGGAGGACGGGTTGGGCATGTGGAAACGACATGCCCAGGAGATCCACAATATAAACAAAGATTCAGGGTCAGCCTTCTCTGTCTTTCAGCTGGGGACAAACGGGAGTTATCCACTTGCATTGACTCGGGGGCTGGTTCTGGAGGGCTGACGGGCTCGGATCGACGGAGGGTGGAGGTTAGTGGCTGGCCCTGGTGCTCTAGGAGACACGACTGCACACGAGAACCCACGCGGATGGCGAGTTGGATGAATTGTTCGAGTCCTATGGAGTCCTCGTATGCAGCGAGATGCAACCGCACATTAGGCTCCAAACCTTGTCGAAAGGTGGTGATGAGGGCTTGTTCATTCCATCCGCTGGTCGCGGCGAGCGTTCTGAACTGCAAGGCATAATCGTTAACAGTACAGTTTCCTTGTTTTAAATTGTACAATTTCTAACCAGTTGAAGAGTCAGTTAGGGGTTTTCCGAAGACTTCTCTGAAGTGGGACACGAATGCAGAATAGGATTGTATGACAGAGCCTTTTTGAGTCCAGAGGGAATCCGCCCATTGAAGGGCCTTACCTTGCAACTGGGAAATTATGAACGCTATTTTCGCCGTATCGGTGGGATAGAAGTGCGGCTGCATCTCCAGGACCAACTCACACTGAAGGAGGAATCCGCTGCAGTCCTCCGCCGATCCTGAGTAGGGCGCCGGTTTGGCCATGGGACTGGTGGTGTAAACAGGTGAAGCAGCGGTGACTGCGGGTGCGGAAGAGGCAGCGGCGGTGGGTGCTGGTGACGGTGCTGGGTGTTGAGGAGTGAGTGCTCGGCGCAATGCGTCCACGAGCTCTTGAAACGGGTCCCGGTTGCTCATGCTGGTGGGTAGCTGTTATGGTCCGGTCTTCTGTTACGACAGAGACACAGGAAGCAGAGATATAAGCAGTTTTGGTGTTTATTGAAGTGACCAGCAGAGCAACAGGTAAGTAGATGGTACTAAAGAAGGTTTTTGGAGAAGAATGCAAGTTAATACTGTCCTTGTATGTGCTGCAGGTGATGGTGGATGGAGACGCTGGAGATGGCAGACAGGAACACTCACACACACAGGCAGGTAGGAACACGAGGAGAACTGGAGACAATGGAGACGAAGGAGACGATGGAGACGGGTAAGTATCACTTGGGAAGTCCTTGAGGTAAGCATACAACAAGTTGTATAACGAACGAGACCGGACAATGTGTGTGTGTGAGTGTGGGGTTCTTGTAGTGTGGCTGATGACTGTGATGATGAGCTTCAGGTGGCGGTGATTAGAATTCCGGTGATTGAGTGCGCGGGTAAGGGAGTGAGGTGGAACCTGACGTGTCTGTGACATAACCTCACTGGATAGTTTGGTTCTCATTTTGCTCCCTTAGAACTTAGACACTGCCACAAGCTCACGCCACATGTTTTTCTGAAGCCGCAAGCCCTAGCTGGGCCTCCAAGAACATGATGGCATAGGTCTGTACTCCTCTTGCTTAAAAGAGTAAAAGGTGTTTTTACTGAGTACATCGCCTGGCAGAAAATTAGCTCAGGTCAAGTTAACCTCACTGGATAGTTTGGTTCTTATATTTGGCTTCCTTGAGCTTAGACACTGCCACCAGCTGTGTCTTTATGCAATAGTAAGCCCTGTTCAGGCCTCTTTCAAAGCAGATTGGCGTAGTTTGTACTCATCTTGCTTAGAGGGTAAAAAGTGTTTTACTGAGTACATTGCCTGTTGAAATGTGTTGAATGTGTATTTAGCTCAGGTTGAGTAGTTAACCTCACTGGAGAGTTTGGTTATCATATTTGGCTCCCTTAGAGCTTAGATACTGCCACAAGCTGACACCACATGTTTTTTTTGGAGTCGTAGGCCCTTTTTGGGCCTCCTTCAGAACATGATGCCGTAAGTCTGTACTCCTCTTGTTTAAAGAGTAAAAGGTGATTTACTGAGTACACTGCTTGTCGGATTGTGTTGATGTAGACTGTTATGCGGGCACTCTACAGTCTTTTTCTGCTAGTTTAACACGTTTCTATCTGAACGAGTTCCCAGGTTTGTGGGTTCTTGCTTTACCAGCAATTAAGCTGCTTTAGGTGTATGGCCTTCACAGGCTGCGCTCTAAGCTAAAGGTCCCTCTAGAGCACACATTCTCCTCAGTGCAAAAAACTCAGCACTGAGTAGATCCTAGGATTGAGCAGAGTGTTACTCCCCTCATTGGTAAGGGTAAAAAGCACTAAGCTGAGTCCTGCTCTCCAAGATGCCCGTCTCTATGTTCTGGTCTGAGTTGGTTACTGCCTCTTGCAGTCACTCTTACTGGATATCTTTTCTAAATAATGTGAATTGAGACTCTGTGCTCAGACAGGTCGTTGGCAAAGACTAGGTTTCCGTGAGACTAGGTCAGCCTCCCTGGTGGCAATCAGGGTCGAGTACGTTCCCCTGACAAGTGAATGGCTAGGGTTCCTTCGGGCCCCCTGGCCACATTCCTTTAAAGGTACCCTCTTTTCTCTGAAAAGAAGTTTGGTCCCAGAAGCCTTTGAGCAGCCTTGGTAGGCCTTCTGTGGAAGGCTTCTTTGAGGCTTATAGCTTGGGCTGTTGGCCATATGCTGTCAGTGACAGCATTCCCTATGTATGACCCATAGGTTGAGTGGTTCTGGCATTTCAGTTGAAATTGCTAGTCCTGACGTTTGTCTAGCCATCTTTGGCATGCACTCCCCTCAGACATGGATTTGTGGGTATATCGTTCTCCATATGCGTTTCAAACACAGTGTAGAGTACCCTGTTGAAAGGGAACATCTCAGGTTATGTATGTAACCATGGTTCCCTGAGAACAGGGAACGAGACACTGCTGTAATGATTGAGACAAATCAGACACGATTATTTGCTAGTTAACCAATGGTTTTAACCTCATTCTGGGGCCTGGATTCCATCCCCCGAGAAGTTCTGTTACAAACTTTATTGCACCATATGCATTTTCCCTGCATGTTCCACACAGAACACAGATGTTACTGCACTAACTTATAGACAGACTGTTCTATAAAAGAAATGGTAATCTCAGGAAATGGTATCCATTATTACTGTTGTTGTATTGTACTCATTGTATTTACATGTTTTATGATTTTTAAGTGGTATGACATGCAAGGTAACTTCAATCATGCCATGTTTAGTGTCTACGAGTTCCCAGCGGGAAGATTTGAATGTTTGTGTATGCAGTATGTCCATACCTGCGCAACACATAAGTATTACAAGGATCTTGTAATAGTCCTTCTTCAAATCTCAGCCAGTTTAATCTTAATCGGTCATAAAAGCCCCAACAAGGGGAGGTGTATGTCACCCGGAAATACAACATCCTCATTGGCCCACATCATTCCTAAGAGGTTGGCTTTGACCAGAGGTTAAGGGCACCTTACAAGTATCGTACATTTTAACACTAAATAGCAATTTAGTATTAATCTGTAAGATGTACCGTTGCTATTGCTGAGGAAACTGATGATTCCTTTCCACATTGCTTTTGACATTTCATGTAGCTCTAGTCAAGTCAAGTCAAGTCAAATTTATTTATATAGCGCTTTTACAATTGGTAATTGTTTCAAAGCAGCTTTACATATTAGAAGCACAGAAAAAAAGGGAAGTGGTTAAAACTGTACAAACAAGCGTGGTAATATGTAACATATACAAGATGGTGCTACATTAAGCCAATGTCGGCTGACTTCCAGGGGTGGAAAAAACCCCCTAGGAGAAAAACCCAGCGTGCTAGCACTGGGAAAAAAGTCCTAGGAGGGAAAAAACCCCTTGGAAGATATATATATGTAAATGTATATGGAGATCAAAATCTGAATTGTACATTTTTATTATAGAGATTAAAAATCGATTATATATAAATATATGTAAGCGGATACGGGGATCCTGGGCTACGTTGTAGTCAGGTCCAGACGCAGGTTCTCCATCTGACCTGGATACGGCCTGGATCCAGCACCCGGCAAACCTCAGGATAAGCAGAGAGACAGATATTAGCGTAGATGCCATTCTTGTTCTGATGTACAGGTATATCTAGTGTTATAGGAAATGTTCTCGGTTCCGGCCGACCTAATTATTGCAGCGTAACAATCCTTTAACGGATTTGAAAAATGTTAATGTATTGATAATGTGTTATGTGCATGCAAGAGCAAAGAGATGTGTTTTTAGTCTAGATTTAAACTGACAGAGTGTGTCTGCTTCCCGAACAATGCTAGGAAGATTGTTCCAGAGTTTAGGTGCTAAATAGGAAAAGGATCTGCCGCCTTCAGTTGATTTTGATATTCTGGGTATTATCAACTGGCCTAAATTCTGAGATCGCAATAAACGTGAAGGACTATAATGCATTAAGAGCTCACTTAGGTACTGGGGAGCTAAACCATTTAGAGCTTTATAAGTAAGTAGCTTTTAAAATCTATACGATGTTTAATAGGGAGCCAATGTAATGTTGACAGAACTGGGCTAATATGGTCATACTTTCTGGTTCTAGTAAGAACTCTAGCTGCCGCATTTTGAACCAACTGTAGTTTGTTTAAAAGCCGAGCAGAACAACCACCCAGTAGAGCGTTACAATAATCTAGTCTTGAGGTCATGAATGCATGAACCAACTGTTCCGCATTTGTCATTGAGAGCATATGTCGTAATTTAGATATATTTTTTAGATGGAAGAAGGCGGTTTTACAGATACTAGAAACATGACTTTCAAATGAAAGATTGGTATCAAAGAGCACACCCAGGTTCCTAACTGAGGACGAAGGTTTAATGGAGCACCCGTCAAGTGTTAGAGAGTATTCAAGGTTTTTTCGTGAGGAAGTTTTTGGTCCAAAGATTAGGAAATCAGTTTTTTCTGAATTTAATAATAAGAAATTTCTTGTCATCCAGTTTTTAATGTCAGCTATGCATTCTGTTAGTTTTGTGAATTTGTAGGTTTCGTCAGGGCGCGAGGAAATATAGAGCTGAGTATCGTCAGCGTAGCAGTGAAAACTAACACCATGCTTCCTAATTATCTCTCCTAAGGGCAGCATGTACAGAGTGAAAAGCAACGGTCCTAATACTGAGCCTTGTGGTACCCCATATTTAACCTGTGATCGATACGACATCTCTTCATTAACTACCACAGACTGATAACGGTCAGATAAGTATGATTTGAACCATGCCAAAGCAATTCCACTAATGCCAATATAGTTTTCAAGTCTTTTTAAAAGAATGTTATGATCGATAGTGTCAAAAGCAGCACTGAGATCTAATAACACTAATAGAGAAATACAGCCACGATCGGATGATAGGAGTAGATCGTTTGTAACTCTAACGAGAGCAGTCTCAGTACTATGGTATGGTCTAAATCCTGACTGGAAATCCTCACAGATTCCATTTCTTTCTAAAAAGGAACACAGTTGTGTTGAAACTGCCTTTTCTAGTATCTTTGACAGAAAAGGTAGATTCGAGATTGGCCTGTAATCTACTAAATCTCTCGGATCTAGTTGAGGTTTTTTAATAAGAGGTTTGATAATAGCCTGCTTAAAGGTTTTTGGCACGTGTCCTAGTGTTAAAGATGAATTAATTATATCAAGAAGTGGACCTACGACCTCTGGAAGCATTTCTTTCAGTAGTTTAGTCGGCATTGGGTCTAACATACATGTCGTTGATTTTGATGATTTGATAAGTTTAGATAATTCTTCCTCTCCTATAGCGGCGAATGATTCTAGTTTTACCTCAGGGACACTACAGTGCACTGTCTGAAGAGAAACTGTAGATGGTTGCATGTTTATAATTTTCTCTCTAATATTATCAATCTTGCAAGTAAAGAAGTTCATAAAGTCATTACTGCTGTGCTCTATGGAAACGTCAGCAGTTGTATCCCTTTTTCTAGTTAATTTAGCCACTGTGTCAAATAAATATCTAGGATTATGTTTGTTTTCTATTAAGAGATTTGAAAAATAAGTAGATCTAGCATTTCTTATGGCTGTTCTGTACTCAATCATTTTTTCTTTCCACGAAAGGCGAAAAACTTCTAGTTTTGTTTTCTTCCAACTACGTTCAGCTTTTCTAACAGCTCGTTTTAGAGCCCGAGTGTGCTCATCATACCACGGCGTTGGATTAGTTTCCTTAATCTTCTTTAGACGTAAAGGAGCGACCGCATCTAATGTGCTGGAAAAGAGAGAGCCAATAGTTTCTGTTGCAGCATCGAGTTCTTCTAAGTTGTCAGGTATACTAAGGCGATGAAACTGCTCGGGGAGATTATTTATAAAGCAATCTTTAGTGGCAGACGTGATTGTTCTACAATATTTATGGCTGGGTGGTGGTTTTGTAGCCTTGGCTAATTGTATTATACACGAGACTAAATAATGATCTGATATATCATCGCTCTGCTGTAGAATTTCAACAGCATCAATATCTATTCCATGCGACAGTATTAGATCTAGGGTATGATTACGACAATGAGTGGGTCCTGACACGTGTTGTTTAACTCCAATAGAGTTTAAAATATCTGCAAATGCCAATCCAAATGCGTCTTTATTATTATCTACATGGATATTAAAATCACCAACAACAAGGACTTTATCCGCAGCCAGTACTAACTCTGATAGAAACTCAGCAAATTCTTTGATAAAGTCAGTATGGTGCCCTGGTGGCCTGTATACAGTAGCCAGCACAAATGTCAACTTACATAATGTTACATAATGTTACATAGTAACAGCATCTCTTCCGGTTCAACTCTATCATTACTCATTCTGACTTGTGTATGTGTGTGTGACCCTTTGTGTATGTTATGTTACGTGTTTGTTAGTTTAGTTATGTGTTTGTGAGTTAGTTAATAAAGATTGTGCACAGGACATGTTTGGTTCTGACTCCGTCTGCTAATGAATTGCCGCTTAAGTGATAGATCCGGACTACCTGCTCTGAGTAGTACAGTACAATAAGAAATGTTATTTTTCCATAACTTGGAAATTAACATTTCTTAGAATTAATAAACAATCAACACTGAGCGTTCACTGGACGAACAGGTTAACTGATTGTAATATTAATTTTAATGTAGCTATTTCCAGTTAATCTGATTAACGGATTTGCATATTCATAATTAATCATAATTAATAATCATAATGAGTTATACATAATTATTAATATTTCCCCTTTGAGTTAATTCGCTACACTGCGTTACCTGCCATGCATCGGGGCTGCCTGCTGAACAGTCCCTTCAGACGAGGTACTGACTGTTTTTCTAGGTGCTCCTTTTATACTTCCAGGTCACGTCTATAATGACATCATAGGCTGGCGCCGGCCAATAGGATTGGTGAGATTCGATAATTGTTTTCAGACACTGGTTCACGTGATAGCGCTCCCCATATGCATTTCAAACGCAGTGTCTCATTCCCTGTTCTCAGGGAACCATGGTTACATATGTAACCTGAGACGTTTTATAACGTTTATTGTACTTCACACAAAAGATGAAGCATTGGTTTTCACTCTAGAAAATCACTGTATGAGCTTAATAAAACACAGTGCAAGTGTGCATTAAAATATTAACCATAAACTCTCTCTCTCCCTTGCATTATCATCAACATACATAGCGAAGTATACAGAAACACTCATTACAACTAACTTTTGTACTGTCCCTTTGTATTGACATTTGTTCACAAAGCAGTCTGGCGTGAAATGATTCGCGCAGATGTACAGGTGCTGGTCATATAATTAGAATATCATCAAAAAGTTGATTTATTTCACTAATTCCATTCAAAAAGTGAAACTTGTATATTATATTCATTCATTACACACAGACTGATATATTTCAAATGTTTATTTCTTTTAATTTTGATGATTATAACTGACAACTAAGGAAAATCCCAAATTCAGTACACACACTGCCAACACACATTTATAGCCACGTGAATTTTGCATAATAGGTCCCCTTTAAAGGGACTAAAACACATAAATGAACAGCAAGAACGCATTAAAAGTTTTCTGTTTTCAGATAAAAAGGTGTAATTTAAGCGGCCCCTAAGTTAATAATTAATGATTTTTACAACAGAAGTGATTCAATCAAAAACTTACTTTACCTTGATAACTTTTTTTCTAGAGCTGCTGTAAAGCCAAAACAATCTCTCTCCATTATTTTTTGTATTATCACTGTGAAGCTGCTTTGAAACAATCTGTATTGTAAAAAGCGCTATATAAATGAAAATGACTTGACTTGACATTGATTTACAAGCAGGGACCAGAATCAAACTCGCATGAATGTGCAAAAAAGTTTCATTTAATGAAATCACAAACACATAACTAATCTAACCAAAACACACACTATAACACATACATGGGTAAAATGGAAAGTGAAAGTGACTAAATGAAAAAGGGAAGCAGGGGAAGGAATGAACAGCTACAAGTCAGGTTAACCATCTGTAAAGAACCATCCGTTTTCTTAGGTCAAGCACCTTGTTAACAAAGGGGTCTACAACTTATACTAAATCTCTGTTTAATTAGTTAAATGTATGATACTTTGCAGTGCCTTAGCTGTTGAACGAGCATCCAGATGAAGTCTTAGGAGAAAGTCTTGATGGTTTGGCAGTTCAGTGATGGTGTTGCGTTTCTTATTCTGGGTTGAAAAATTACAGACTTGCAATGTTATTCTGACTGTTACTGTTGGGAGAGTCCTCTCTCCCAACCAGGGAGGTTGCATATGGCTTGATGTGTTGAGGCCTGCCAGCACAGCTGCGCTGGCACCGTGACCAAGTGAGGTCCCAGTAACCAGAAGACGTACAGAAGTGAAAGAAGAGTGTGGGAGGTCATTCCAACAGTGGCCTTAACTTATGTGGAGGTCACACCACCAGGGGGCCAGTAAGCCAATAGGAACTCAGACCTTTGGAGGGAAAGTTTACAATCCTTTGTCTTCGAGCATGGTATTTTGCATATGTAACTACTGAAGATTCTTGTAATAAATATGCAGATGGGAGTTTTACTTACTCAAACATGTTCTAAGGGCAGAAAGGAAAATGATTGGTTTACAGATTCAACCAATGAAATTGAAGCAGAGGCGGGATCAAGTTTTTTTTTTTTTTAAATTTGGCGAGATTCTATAGATACGTTATCAACTGTTGATAGAAGATTGCGGATTTAAGGTAAGTGAATTTAAACTATATTTTGTTAAAATTCTAAGATAAACAGCCTCTAAAGTGTACTAAGATAATTGGGGAACATTGAAAATGCACAGAACTAACTGAATCATTGTCTAATATCGGATCATTTGTATTTTGATTCGATTGCTAACTCCACTGCACCTAAGCTGCTAAAGGTCTAAATGGGGTTAAACATGATTTAGCTGTCTGTAAAGCCGATATATGCGAACACAGAACCTAAATAATTTCATATCGATGTTATTTTTGGTCTACTATGCTGCTCTTAAAGCAAGAGTTACACCGTGACCAGACGCGATCTTTTATCGCGTCACGCCGTGCCGTGCCGCGCCGCAACAGCTAAAAGCTGTCTAAACCGAACTCAACAAGACGACCGTTGCAAAGCACGTGGACAGAAATAGAACGGGGAATCCGTTTACGGTCGGGAATTTGAGTCGCTGCTCTCAGGGCTGCAGTACTCAATAGATTAATATCACTGTTATTTTAGTGTACTATATGCTGCTCTCAGGGCTGTAGTACTCAATAGATTAATATCGCTGTTATTTTAGTGTACTATATGCTGCTCTCAGGGCTGCAGTACTCAATAGATTAATATCGCTGTTATTTTAGTGTACTATATGCTGCTCTCAGGGCTGCAGTACTCAATAGATTCATTTTACTGTGTTATTTTAGTGTACTATATGCTGCTCTCAGGGCTGCAGTACTCATTAGAATAATATCGCTGTTATTTTAGTGTACTACATGCTGCTCTCAGGGCTGCAGTACTCAATAGATTCATATCGCTGTTATTTTAGTGTACTATATGCTGCTCTCAGGGCTGCAGTACTCAATAGATTAATATCACTCTTATTTTAGTGTACTATATGCTGCTCTCAGGGCTGCAGTACTCAATAGATTAATATAGCTGTTATTTTAGTGTACTATATGCTGCTCTCAGGGCTGCAGTACTCAATAGATTAATATAGCTGTTATTTTAGTGTACTATATGCTGCTCTCAGGGCTGCAGTACTCAATAGATTAATATAGCTGTTATTTTAGTGTACTATATGCTGCTCTCAGGGCTGCAGTACTCAATAGATTAATATAGCTGTTATTTTAGTGTACTATATGCTGCTCTCAGGGCTGCAGTACTCAATAGATTAATATCGCTGTTATTTTAGTGTACTATATGCTGCTCTCAGGGCTGCAGTACTCAATAGATTCATTTTACTGTGTTATTTTAGTGTACTATATTCTGCTCTCAGGGCTGCAGTACTCAATAGATTCATATCGCTGTTATTTTAGTGTACTATATGCTGCTCTCAGGGCTGCAGTACTCAATAGATTTATTTTACTGTGTTATTTTAGTGTACTATATGCTGCTCTCAGGGCTGCAGTACTCAATAGATTCATTTTACTGTGTTATGCAAACTAACCCTATATGGCATTTTACATATTTAGAGGCTGATAAACTATTATTAAAATTCACTAATAGTCTGTTCTCTATTCATTTAATATTGTTTCTAAATACATCAATTATGTTAGAAGACAGCACAAAAGATGAGACAAAGAACCTGAGGGACAAGACAGCTCAGAAGAAAGAGACAAAGAACCTGAGGGACAAGACAGCTCAGAAGAAAGAGACAAAGAACCTGAGGGACAAGATAGTTCAGGAGAAAGAGACAAAGAACCTGAGGGACAAGACAGCTCAGGAGAAAGAGACAAAGAACCTGAGGGACAAGACAGTTCAGGAGAAAGAGACAAAGAACCTGAGGGACAAGACAGTTCAGGAGAAAGAGACAAAGAACCTGAGAGACAAGACAGCTCAGGAGAAATAGACAAAGAACCTGAGGGACAAGACAGTTCAGGAGAAAGAGACAAAGAACCTGAGGGACAAGACAGCTCAGGATAAAGAGACAAAGAACCTGAGGGACAAGACAGTTCAGGAGAAAGAGACAAAGAACCTGAGGGACAAGACAGTTCAGGAGAAAGAGACAAAGAACCTGAGGGACAAGACAGCTCAGGAGAAAGAGACAAAGAACCTGAGGGACAAGACAGCTCAGAAGAAAGAGACAAAGAACCTGAGGGACAAGACAGCTCAGGAGAAAGAGACAAAGAACCTGAGGGACAAGACAGCTCAGAAGAAAGATACCAAGAACCTGAGGGACAAGACAGCTCAGAAGAAAGAGACAAGACAGCTCAGAAGAAAGAGACAAAGAACCTGAGGGACAAGACAGCTCAGGAGAAAGAGACAAAGAACCTGAGGGACAAGACAGCTCAGGAGAAAGAGACAAAGAACCATAGGGACAAGACAGCTCAGGAGAAAGAGACAAAGAACCTGAGGGACAAGACAGCTCAGGAGAAAGAGACAAAGAACCTGAGGGACAAGACAGTTCAGGAGAAAGAGACAAAGAACCTGAGGGACAAGACAGCTCAGAAGAAAGAGACAAAGAACCTGAGGGACAAGACAGTTCAGGAGAAAGAGACAAAGAACCTGAGGGACAAGACAGTTCAGGAGAAAGAGACAAAGGACCTGAGGGACAAGACAGCTCAGAAGAAAGAGACAAGACAGCTCAGAAGAAAGAGACAAAGAACCTGAGGGACAAGACAGTTCAGGAGAAAGAGACAAAGAACCTGAGGGACAAGACAGCTCAGAAGAAAGTAACCAAAATGAAGGAATTCAGGAAGCAGCTCAGGACTCAACCAAGTTCAAACAGGTCTTTTTTTTTCTATAAATGTGTTATTAATTATAGCAAATTATGCTGCATATCAGTTATTTTAAAAATCAAGTAAATTATCTTATTGCATGGTTCAAATCCTTATTTCTTTTGTATTTGATTCTCTAAAGAGAATTTTTTTTTTAAAGATAAAGGCCCTCTGTCTTTTCAAGGATTATTATAATGTACATAACACATTGATATTTCAGATACCTGGTCACATCAGATGAACTGAGGAGAGGAGGTGCTCTCCCCCAGAGAGTTACTCTCCAAACACTGTAGTGGCTTATCTACGGAAGGCCAAGGGACAAAAAAAGAAAATTATAGAGAAGTTGGCGGAGTTGGCGGTGAACCCCAAACTTTGTGAAGGTAAAAATATAGTAGTAGTAATAACTTTAAAGGGAATTCTGAGACCAGTATCCTTGTTTTGTGGTTTTGAATCATGTTTCTTTATAATAGTAAAATTTTATAACAATATCTTCCACTGAAATTCCACATTACTTATAACTGTATTGTTATACTTTTAAAATATATATAAATAAAAAGTAAATATAATCGTAGACAAGTTGTCTTGCCACTATGGGGTGTTCAGTTTTACCAAAATAGGTCAATATATTATGTTAATAGCCTGACTTGCTATGTTTTACAACCAGTTTTGGAATATACACTGACTGTCCACTTTAATAGGAACTCCTGTACACCATGTCCTTCATAGAGTCATACAATCAGCCAATCATATGGCAACTGCACCCTGCATAAAATCATACAGATACAGGTCAAAAGCACATCAATCATCAGAATGGGGAAAATGTGATCTGTGACTTTAACTGTGACATGGTTTTTGGTTCCAGATGGGCTGATTTGAATTTCAGAAACTATGGATCTCCTGAGAATTTCTCACACAACACAGAATAGTTGGGTGGGGTCTGGGGGGCAGCAACTCATGATCACTCTTTATGAATGTGGTGTGAAGAAAATCATCTTAGCACGTATAAGGCATTGAACCCTAAAGTGGATGGGCTCTAACAGCAGCCAAGAATAAGAATCTGCAGATTTCATGGGCACAGTGTAACGAAGCGGGACTCGAGGTAAGATCCATATGCAGAGCTTTTATTAAAAGTGAGCGTGGTCATACAGGCAGGGTCAAAACAGGAACAGTGAGGAACAGGCAGAGTCGTAGTCAGGGTACAGGCAAAGGATCGAGGCAGGCAGCAATGGGTCGTAAACAGGAATCAGGCAAAGGATCGAGGCAGGCAGCAATGGGTCGTAAACAGGAATCAGGCAAGAACAGTAACAAACAAGAAGACAGGGAGATAACGCTTAGAATTGCACACTGGGGAAACAAGACTTCGCGGTGAGGTGGTGTGTGTGAAAGTCCTTTATAGTCCTGGTAATGAGCTGCAGCTGGGTGTGGTGATTAGTGTGGAGTGTGTGAATGTGGCTGACAGAGAGGATGATGGGGAATGTAGTCCGGGAAGAGACAGGAACAGACAGTAATCATAACACACAGACTCACTGGACAGTTGAAGACGGAAAAAGATGGGGTTTTTTTTCAACTGTACAGTTTCTGTGCCTCAGATTAGGCATTTGCACCCCCATAATTATTGCTTACTTAATATTTTTTGTACCATTCTGTGCAAACTCAGAGACTTTTGTGTAAGAAACATCCCAGTATATCAACAGGATCTGAAATATGGCACCAACAACCATGCCACGGTTGTTGTTTTGTTGATTCTGATAGTTGATGTGAACATCATTAACCGGAGCTCTGTATCTGCATGTTGTTGATGTTTTGTTAATATTATGCTGCTACCATATGATTGGCTAATTGGGCAACTGCATGAATATACAGGTGGTCTTAATAAGGTAGACGGTGAGTGTATCCACATACTTCATCTTTTGTTATTTTTTTGTAATGCTTGTAAGTTGGACATTATTACAAATAATTATGCTGTTGTGTTTATTTGTATTTTAGATGAATGCAAGGATCTGTCTGGGGACATAATGTACCTGGCAACAAAATACATCCCCCAGAAAAGAGCGGGTCAAGCCTTGTTAAGCCCCGGGTATACTTCAGCCGTCTGCGTTCGTGCACCGTCCGCATGACATAATTTTCGTCATGCGGAGGGCTCGCGGCCAGCCGCACACCCCGTCCGCGTGCAGCCCAAATTTCGAGACCGTGCGGACGGTGCGCGTGCAACGGCGCAAGCAGGACAGAAGAGTCCACTAGGTGGCAATACGCACAGTACTGAGCACAATGTGCAGTCGTCGAAGAAGAGTGTGTGAAGAACGATTCAAAAATAAGACGAGTAAACTCAAAAGCATGCCTTCTCCATCGTTTTTGATTCCTGTTCTCTTGGTGTATCTTCTGAACTATGTTGCAATGGTGGATGCACTATTTTTCTTCTCCGATCCTGCCCAGCGAATATCCATGACACAATGTCTGATAATAGTATAGAAAAAATTGCACTGCGCATATGTCGAACTCGGTCATCTGCGTGCATCCTTGGTTTAGTATACTTTGAAAGATGCGTGGACACGACTGCGTGTGACATGTCCGGGCGCGGAAAGTGGAGTATACCCGGGGCTTTAGGAGAGGGGAATGTCCATGCAGCTATGGCCAAAACCGAAGACTGCAGGTAATTTAATAACAATTTACTACTACACTTGACATTAAAGGGATATTTCACCAAAAAATGAAAATTCAGTCATTAATTACTCACCCTCATGTCGTTCCAATCTCGTAAGAACTTTGTTCATCCTCAGAACACAAATTAACATATTTTTGATGAAATCTCTTATTCGACACAAAAAGTTTCGTAAAGATTTAAAGCTTCATGTAGCAGTGTTTTGAAATCATCACTAGATATTGTTGAATAAAGTCTTTATTTTTATCATTTATGGCATACAAAACATATTCTCGTCACTTCATAACAATAAGGTTGAACCACTGTAGTCACATGAACTAGATATGTCTTTAGTAGCTTTCTGGACACTGAATTATCTTGCTGTCAATGCAGGCCTCACTGAGCCATCTGATTTTATCAAAAATACCTTAATTTGTGTTCCAAAGATGAACGAAGGTCTTACGGGTGTGGAATGACATGAGGGTGAGTAATTAATGACAGAATTTTCATTTTTGGGTGAACTTACCCTTTAACTTCATGATTCAATGATCAGTTGAACTGGAAAACTAAATAGCTTTTTGTATTTTCTATTGCAGGAAGATCTTGAAAGGTGTAAAGGCTGCTCTAGAGAATAACTGGGAAACATTTGACCTGGCAATACATGGTCTTGGTCATGCTGTTATAAAGGGCACTTTTTCATTAATTGATGCATGTCTTAAGGAAAAGATGAGAGCACTGATTCCACACGAGTAAGGTTTTCCCCACTTTATTTTATTTACTTGCACATTGTTTCGAACTCTTGTTTCTTGATGTGCAGTGTTCAGCTGTACAAAAAATAAAATAAAATAAAATAAAACAAAACATTAAAAAGAATTGTGTGGGTTTTTTTATTTCTTGATTACTTCAAATTAATATTTGTTCCTTCAATTTGTTCTTATACAAAGCATCTGTACAGTCGCTTTTCTTTTTTTGACAGTTTATTAAACTGAAATAACTAACCTGTACACTTCATTATCCTCACAAAAATTTTCTGATTTGCTCCACTCATGGAGATCTGTAAGCATGGCTTGCAGTGTAACTGGTTTTCTCTCACTGGACCTAAAGCAGTGTGAATCATCAGATATGTTCTCAGATGATGTTGGGTACAGAATGTTGTGAAACAATATACATACGCATACCTCTCCATGGCTATTCGCAATGCATGTCCAAAATTTGGTCCCTTTACAACTTAGTTTATACACTCCCATCAAATTGATAGACGGTAAGGTTTTCATTGACCCTGATGAAGGATTCACTGTCAACAATTTTTTTGCTACTTCTGCTGTAAGATCTTGAATTATAAGTCCTTGTTTCTCTGCAATGTTCTGTGAAAAAATTAAGTGTTTGCACACACATCCACATTGAAATCTTTTGCAGTCGCATTTGTGCATGACCAAGTCCACACTGTGACATTGTGTGCTTGTGTCGGGTGGAACAAAACACACTCCATTTTTTTATCTCCACTTTTGCACCCAGGCCTTTTGCAATCATAGAATGGGCGGCATTAGTGGTCTCTTCAGTGTTTGCTCCTTTGATTCGTCCAGTTTCTGTGAGGTCATCCAGGTAACTGAACAATGAAATAAAAGAACAAGTTAGGAAATAGTAAACTGTTGTAAAAATGAAATGACTGAAAAAAAGCAAATACCTTTATTTGAATTAGAATTTTGTTTTTTCAAAATGAATAGGTCTGTGACTTTATTTTAACTCAATACTGCCAATTAAAGGCCCAGGTTTTTTCAAGTACAAAAGATTTAATAAACCTACCTGGAGTACATGAAACCAGCAAAGAAGAACCTTGGCTGTTGGAAAAACTCTTCTTATGGCATCGAGTTCCTTAAGGTCACGGTCAATCATTATCGACCTACATGATAAGGAATTGAGAATGAATGAAGATACGTCAACATCTGTAGAGTACTGCAGCCCTGAGAGCAGCATATAGTACACTAAAATAACAGCGATATGAATCTATTGAGTACTGCAGCCCTGAGAGCAGCATATAGTACACTAAAATAACACAGTAATATGAATCTATTGAGTACTGCAGCCCTGAGAGCAGCATATAGTACACTAAAATAACAGCGATATTAATCTATTGAGTACTGCAGCCCTGAGAGCAGCATATAGTACACTAAAATAACAGCAATATGAATCTATTGAGTACTGCAGCCCTGAGAGCAGCATATAGTACACTAAAATAACAGCTATATTAATCTATTGAGTACTGCAGCCCTGAGAGCAGCATATAGTACACTAAAATAACACAGTAAAATGAATCTATTGAGTACTGCAGCCCTGAGAGCAGAATATAGTACACTAAAATAACAGCGATATGAATCTTGAGTACTGCAGCCCTGAGAGCAGCATATAGTACACTAAAATAACAGCGATATGAATCTTGAGTACTGCAGCCCTGAGAGCAGCATATAGTACACTAAAACAACACAGTAATATGAATCTATTGAGTTATTATTGAACCAATTGACTCCAGCTCGGAGAGCAGCGCGTATTTCTTTGTTTTGTTGCTTTACAAATAGTGACAGATATTTTTTATGGAGGACCAGGGGTGCCACTTAAAAATAAAAAGAAGAATCAATTAATTAATTTAATAATTCAAACATAAAAATGTATATAAATGATTCACTTTTTACATGGGCAAATTAATAGACATATTTAAAGTTGTTTATTTAAGTCCTGTTTTTAAATGTAGTTTAATAAAACAATAAATTTGAAAAATCTTTTTTGAATGTATAAATAAATAGACAAATTTGAAATGGGATATTTAATTCATTTTTTAAAATGTAGATCAATAAAACAATAAAAAGTTCATTAGTAAATCATTTTAAATGCGCATTTAAATCGCTTTTTTAAAAAGAATTTGGCAAATGCTTTTCTTTCTCTATTTACCAGTTGCTTTTCTTTGTCGGTTTGCCAAATGCTTTTCTTTATCCATTTGTCAATCGAGTGGTAAAATGCCATTGGACAGTACACACGTGGGAGCAACCAATCAACTTTCCCCTCAATTTGAAGAGCCAATCCTCTCTCACTTGTAACACTCACTGTCATTGGACAGTTAATACGGTGACCGGGAGGGGACATGTTCGGTTCATTTAGTTTTGTCGTGGCCACAACATATAAACTCGTGGGAACGTGATAATATGTCGTGGCCACAAGATCATTTTGTCGAGGTAACGACATCCTTATGCCGTGGCCACGCGATGTAAAGTCGTGGCCTCGAGATCATATGTTGAGGGAACGACATAATTTCTCATGGCCACGAGTTAAATGTGTAAACAACCTGCGCAACCTGGAATTATCACAAATGGACAATACCATAATAATATTTTTAATTAAGAATGAAAAATAAGGGTGGTATATATATATATATATATATATATATATATAATATTCCCGTAAATGAACTCCTTGTAAAATTCCCGTGCGCCTACAGAAATAAAATAAAATCATAAATAAAGCTTTCATAGGTTATATACAAATAATAAACAAAATATTCTAAATTAGTAACACATTTTTTAAACTTAAACTCTGAATTAATTCGAATGCTGTCACAGGCACGAGGGGCTACAAGAGAAAACAGACGCTCATTTACAGAAATAGGTTACAGAAATACAGTCATAAAGTAAAGAATATTAATTAGATAAAGAAATATGGGAAATGAAGGGGAAAATAAAGCAAATAAATATACACAGGGTGCGATTTGTAGGGGGGGCGGGGGGATTTCTATGTATCCCTGCCTCTGCTGAATTATCCCCGGTAGGGATAAAAAAAAGAAATATCCCCCTGGGTGATGCTACTCCACAAACCACCAACAGAGCATATAAAATACCAAAATCTTTTTTTTTAAATATCGCCAAATAAAACGCTGCGTTTATATAGAACTGTCTCTTTACCACCACAACAAACGGGACACTTTTCAGATGCGCATTCCGACTTCGCCTCAGCGCCAGGCACAAGTCAAACGAGCGCAGAAAAGGTGCATGTGACAACGAGTGAGCTTCAGTTGAACAACAGTGAACTGCGATCAGATGATGTTAGTAAAACTCAGAAAAATGAACATGACTGTCCAATCAGCCGTTATACTGTGCTCGTGGCGCGCACTCAAGAGTTGCATGCGCAAATGCGCCGGCGCGCGCTGCATAATTACTTTATTATATAGCTTAAATAAAGTTCAAAAGAAACTACTGTACGAGTAATGGCCGTCGGTGTTCTTTTAAGCCATGAAATTACCAAACATGCGATTAAAGCTGCCTCAAAACTGTGCATGCATTTGTTGACATGGTTTTAAAGCAATTGTTATCCCATTTGTTGGCCGTAAAACGTCCTAAAATGCACATATGTACACCAGGGAAATCTACATTTTCTCGGGGGAGCATGCCCCCGTACCCACCTAGTAAACTACATTTTCTGACCTTGGTAATTATGAAACCCTGTGTACAGCACAGCTTATATTCTATCTAATGAAATCTGAGGTAAACGTGGATAAATAAATGGGACCAAACGCGATTGAATGTAAAGGGTTGTGTCTCGTTATTCTATTAATAGCCTAACTACCGATTGATTTTGCATTTCTATCAGAAATTAAGAATTATTAGTGTTATTGTAGTGCTGCAAATATCTAAGCTATATCTAATACTTCAAATCTCAAAGTTAAATCAGAATTTTTTTTGTAAAAATGTTTCTGTAACAGCTGCCAAAAATAGTATATAGCTCCACTGTGGTTTTTAACAAAAAAACCCAAAAAACATTTTTCACAAATCGCACCCTGAATATACAGATGTAACTAATAATATAAAAATATTAAATAAAAAATAAACGATAAATTAATGGATTTAAAAGACTGTTCGGTGGGATTAAAATGTACAACATATAAACATTGATTTATAATCTTCATTCGAATGCTGTCTGCAACATCGCGCGCAATACAATATAATATGCACTATGTTAATATAATTATTTCTTAATTCCGTTCTTTTTCTTAATTAAAAATATTATTATGGTATTGTCCATTTGTGATAATTCCAGGTTGCTATGGTTGCGCAGGTTGTTTACACATTTAACTCGTGGCCATGAGAAAAATATATCGTTCCCTCACCATATCTCGAGGCCGTTCCCACGAATGAATATCTTGTGGCCACGACATATTATCACGTTCCCACGAGTTTATATGTTGTGGCCACGACAAAACTAAATGAACCGAACATGTCCCCTCCAGGTCACCATACTAACTGTCCAATGACAGTGAGTGTTACAAGTGAGAGAGGATTGGCTCTTCAAATTGAGGGGAAAGTTGATTGGTTGCTCCCACGTGTGTACTGTCCAATGGCGATTTACCACTCGATTGACAAATGGATAAAGAAAAGCATTTGGCAAACCGACAAAGAAAAGCAACTGGTAAATAGAGAAAGAAAAGCATTTGCCAAATTCTTTTTAAAAAAGCAATTTAAATGCGCATTTAAAATGAGTTACTAATGAACTTTTTATTGTTTTATTGATCTACATTTTAAAAAATGAATTAAATATCCCATTTAAAATTTGTCTATTTATTTATACATTCAAAAAAGATTTTTCAAATTTACTGTTTTATTGTTTTATTAAACTATATTTAAAAACAGGAATTAAATAAACAACTTTAAATATGTCTATTAATTTGCCCATGTAAAAAGTGAATCATTTATATACATTTTTATGTTTGAATTATTAAATTAATTAATTGATTCTTCTTTTTATTTTTAAGTGGCACCCCTGGTCCTCCATAATTTTTAGGCTGCGCTCAGTAAATACATGGAACTATTGCACGGAACCAGTATGATGAAGCATCTGAAATTTGTATAGATCGAGAGGGGTATTTTAATGTCATTCGGTGTGTGTGTATGTGTGTTCGTTCAAGAGCAAGGAGTAGCGAAATTTACACAGCAACACAACTTGAGTACTTCTTTCTCTGACAGCAGCCATAGAAATAACAGCGATACGAACCTATTGAGTACTGCAGCCCTAAGAGCAGCGACGCGCATAGTTTAACGTTACCAAAAATAACAGCACAACCACTTCTTACATGCAGCGGGAGATGTATAATGTCACGGAGATCTGAGCCAGTTCTGTCGTAGCATACTGGCTTCATAGATCATGCTTTTTTAATGCTAGCATTAAAATGAAGCCTATTTACCCCATTTTCACAATAGCAGCATTGGTGCAGTCGACTGATAATGGAGCCGAATCAAAATTCATACTATAAGATGAGCGTTTCTTTGCATTTTAATGTTTATCAATTATCTGAATTTTAGCAAAACATATAGCAAAATTCACTTACCTGACATTAGATGCGCTCTCCCAGTAACATCAGTTTGAAGTGTTCCCTCTAAAATTTCAAACGGCTTGACCCCGCCTCTGCTTCAATTTCATTGGTTGAATATGTAAACCAATCATTTCCTTTCTGCCCTTAGAACATGTTTGAGTAAGTAAAACTCCCATCTGCGAATGTTGCATAGGTATGAAGTTCAACATATAATACACACAATCATCCAGATTATCAAACTACAAATTCATAGATACCAAAGATACAATCATCCAGATGATCAAAATACAAATTCATAGATACCAAAAATGGCATAGGTGAGGTTACATTAACTAGTGGTTCTATCAAAAAGCATGCATAAAACGATATACAATAGAAAAGGAGCTCTTGCATTATTTCTCATTTACTTTACAAGCACAGTAATAATCATACATACAGTGTCCTGGAGATATGCATGTTCATTCATAGCAGGTTTGTATGGAAGCCCGTTTCCGCCACTAAAAAAAAAAAAACGCCACTTAAAAAAAAAAAAAAAAAAAAAAAATATTAATTGCGACTTTTTATCTCAGAATTGCGAGTTATAAAGTCAGAATTCTGAGATATAAAGTCGCAATTGCGTGATATAAAGTCAGAATTCTGAGATATAAAGTCGCAATTGCGAGTTATAAAGTCAGAATTCTGAGATATAAAGTCGCAATTGCGTGATAAAAAGTCAGAATTCTGAGATATAAAGTCGCAATTGCGAGTTATAAAGTCAGAATTCTGAGATATAAAGTCGCAATTGCGAGTTATAAAGTCAGAATTCTGAGATATAAAGTCGCAATTGCGTGATAAAAAGTCAGAATTCTGAGATATAACGTCGCAATTGCGTGATAAAAAGTCAGAATTCTGAGATATAACGTCGCAATTGCGAGTTATAAAGTCAGAATTCTGAGATATAAAGTCGCAATTGCGTGATATAAAGTCAGAATTCTGAGATATAAAGTCGCAATTGCGTGATAAAAAGTCAGAATTCAGACTTTTTTTCTCGCAATAAACTGATGGTCAGTGTCTCTGTCTATAACAGTACATCAACGATAGCTGTGCTGCTGTGAAGTCTGAAGCTGTTGGTGTATAAAATGTGCCACTTCAGCTTTGTCTGATTTATTGCGCCTCCGCCACAGCTGATTCTTCTTCTTCTTATGATTATTATGATATTGTTATTATCGTGCAAAATTCATTAGTGTATCCATTCTGTTAAAAACAACTTTTATTGTCCAAATACCTCGACTATAATTTGCAGAATTGCATGATTCTACCCTTGAGTTGCAAAGTTAATGAAACATGATAGGTATTGGTTGTTTTAGTATTAAGCCCACTAGATGGCAGTAAAAGCTGTTTTTTTCTCCTTGAAACGCTGTGTACAAGGTTACCGTGGAAACATTATATATGCATATTCCTGCATAATGCATATGTCCGGAGACTAATCTTTATGTGTCTCCTCCAGTGAAGTCAATATTTCTTTATTGGTAAATCGGCGCTAAAAATAATCATTTATGATGTCCTCTATTTTATGTATAAAAATAACAAAGCAGCAATCCTGATGGTCTATTTAATGTATAATAATAACAAAGCAGTAATCCTGATGGTCAGTCGCAATGAAAGGAAACGCAAGCAAAGTAAGAACTGTGAGAAATAACGTTTCACAGTAGTGAGAAAAAGTCAGAAATTCTGACTTTATATCACGCAATTGCGACTTTATATCTCAGAATTCTGACTTTATATCACGCAATTGCGACTTTATATCTCAGAATTCTGACTTTATATCACGCAATTGCGACTTTATATCTCAGAATTCTGACTTTATATCACGCAATTGGGACTTTATATCTCAGAATTCTGACTTTATATCACGCAATTGCGACTTTATATCTCAGAATTCTGACTTTATATCACGCAATTGGGACTTTATATCTCAGAATTCTGACTTTATATCACGCAATTGCGACTTTATATCTCAGAATTCTGACTTTTTATCACGCAATTGGGACTTTATATCTCAGAATTCTGACTTTATAACTCGCAATTGCGACTTTATATCTCAGAATTATGACTTTATAACTCGCAATTGCGACTTTATATCTCAGAATTCTGACTTTTTATCACGCAATTGCGACTTTATATCTCAGAATTCTGACTTTATATCACTCAATTGCGACTTTATATCTCAGAATTCTGACTTTTTATCACGCAATTGCGACTTTATATCTCAGAATTCTGACTTTATATCACGCAATTGCGACTTTATATCTCAGAATTCTGACTTTATATCACGCAATTGCGACTTTATATCTCAGAATTCTGACTTTATATCACGCAATTGCGACTTTATATCTCGCAATTCTGACTTTATATCACGCAATTGCGACTTTATATCTCAGAATTCTGACTTTATATCACGCAATTGCGACTTTATATCTCAGAATTCTGACTTTATATCACGCAATTGCGACTTTATATCTCGCAATTCTGACTTTATATCACGCAATTGCGACTTTATATCTCAGAATTCTGACTTTATAACTCGCAATTGCGACTTTATATCTCAGAATTCTGACTTTATATCACGCAATTGCGACTTTATATCTCAGAATTCTGACTTTATATCACGCAATTGCGACTTTATATCTCGCAATTCTGACTTTATATCACGCAATTGCGACTTTATATCTCAGAATTCTGACTTTATAACTCGCAATTGCGACTTTATATCTCAGAATTCTGACTTTATAACTCGCAATTGCGACTTTATATCTCAGAATTCTGACTTTATAACTCGCAATTCTGAGATAAAAAGTCGCAATTAATCTTTTTTTTTTTTTTTGTGGCTTTTTTTTTTTTTTTTTTTTTTTTAGGTGGAGTTTTTTTTTTTTTTTTTTTTTAGTGGCGGAAACGGGCTTCCATAGGTTTGCCTATGAGTTAATGAAAGAAATCATTTTTTATGGGCCTTATGTACCTTTCCTATGGGAAAATTGATTGAGAGATACTCTCCACACATTCATTTGAGCAATAAAACCAGTCTTATCAGATGATTTGTCATTGCTTGCCATGGTAACCAGGGGTCTGTTCTGCCTTTTTTAGATGTTAGTTGTTCTTTGGGTTGTCCACAGAACTCTAACACATATGCCCTGTCCAAATACCCACACTTGTAGTATTTGCACTTGACCACTTACCCAAGTGTTCAAATAAGCATGAAAAGTGTTGCACATTTTATTAGTGCAACACTTTTCATGCCTAGTGTAGAACTTTGTGTGTGTAGAACTTTTGATTACCCAATGGGACACACTTATAGTGTTTACAGAGTTTTTTTTGTTGTTGTTGTTTGTTTGTTTGTTTGTTTGTTTGTTTGTTTGTTTGTTTTAAATATTATTTACAATACTTTGCATTTTAAAATAAATGTCTAAATGTCTGTTCAGTGGTCACTATGTAACTAACAGAAGACACAATGGCCTGGTTTCACAGACAGGGCTTAGCCTAAGCCAGGATTAAACCTTAGTTCAATTAGGGCATTTAAGTAGATTTTATAAACATTCACAAGAAAAAAAAAACATTTCTGGTGTGCATCTTGAGACAAAACTGTCACGAATATGACCTCTGTGGCTCCCTCTGATCGCCACCTGAGGGCACCATCTCCTGAATATTAACCATCCCCGAACTACATTACCCACATTCCCTTGCTCTCTTGATTAGCTCACCACCTGATCCATATCTTCCTGGACTATAAAAGACTCTTACATCCACTGCCAGTCGCGAAGTCTTGTTTTGCCCCGGCCAACAATTCTGAGCGTTATTTCCCTGTGTTAGTTTATCTTGTGTATGACCCTGGACTATTCTGATTATTCTGATTCTGCCCGCTGCCTGCCTTGTGAACTGTTTGCCTGCCTTCTGGATTATCCTACTCTGTCTGCCTCCAGCCCTGACCCTCTGCCTGTCCCCGATTCTGAGTTTGTCTTGCCTATTATACTGCCTCTGCCATTGTTTGACCCCTGCCTGTACGACTACGATTTCTTAATAAAGCTGCACATGGATTATTCTGAGTCTGCTCCGTTACAGAAGACTTCGCCAGACCAAGATCCAGCGGCTTTACACCGTCTGTCAACTGAACTCTCTACTCAGGCAAGTGTTTTAGCTGTCCACCAACAGCAACTAACTCGTCTTACCTCTATCACTGAAGAGCTGGTCAAAACTCTACAGAGTATGCGCGCCCCGCCCGTAGACGCCAGTCCGCCATCAACCACGCCACCCACGGCGTCTGTCACACCTGTCACACCTGTCACAACCACTAGCAGTCCTCGTTTAGCCTTCCCAGAGAAGTATGACGGGTCACCCGCTCGTTGCAAAGGCTTCCTGCTACAATGCTCACTGTTCCTGACTCAACAACCGGCTCTGTACCCCAATGATGTGAGTCGTATTGCGTTCGTCTGCTCTCTACTCACCGGCAGGGCTTTGGAATGGGCTACCACGGTGTGGAATAGTGGCCAGTCCTCATTCACATCATTCGAGGAGTTCCTACGGCACTTCCGTGAGGTGTTTGAGCATGCTGAAGGCGGCAAGGAGGCTGGTGAGTTGCTTTTGGGTCTTCGTCAGGGCAGACAAACTGCTGCGGATTATGCTCTAACATTTCGCACACTCGCGGCGCAAACCTCATGGGTTGATGACACCCTTAAACTACTCTTCCGAAAGGGACTTAACACTGAGTTACAGTCGGAGCTGGCATGCCGAGATGAGGGTCGCTCACTCAACAGCTACATTGAATTGGCCATCTGGGTTGATAACCTAATCCGCTCACGCCGCCCAGCCCGTCATGCCGCGACTACATCCATACCTCTACCCACACCAGCCGCAGCGGACACTGAACCTATGCAGTTCGGCTCTACTCACCTGTCATCTGAGGAACGAGAGAGGCGTATTCAACAAAGGCTGTGCCTTTACTGCGGTCAGCCCGGCCACATGAGATCATCTTGCCCCACTCGTCCTCCCAGTCGTTCTTCATCTATGGTGAGTCCCACTTCAACCTCGCCTACCATTGAAATTCCGGCAGAACTTTTGTTTAATGATGAAACCATACACACGTTAGCCATGATCGACTCTGGAGCAGCAGGCAATTTCATGGACCTTAATTTCGCCAAGTTTAAAGATATTCCGCTAATACCTTGTAATTCTGTGTTATCAGTGGCAGCGTTAGATGGACGCCCCCTGGGGACTGGACAGGTGAAGCTAACCACCGATGACGTCATCCTACAAGTCGGCTCACTGCATAAAGAGACCATAGGTTTTTTTATCATCGATTCCCCACAAAAGCCAATCATCCTCGGACTACCATGGCTGCGCCAACACAACCCACAAATCTCCTGGGCTGAAAACCACATAACTCACTGGTCCGAGGAGTGCCACAAGACCTGTATCCAGTCCCCCACGCGTCCACACACTCACGAATCCCCATCTGTCTGTGACCAACTACCCAGTGAATATTCAGATCTCTCAGTTGCATTCAGCAGGGCCCAGGCAGCCCAATTACCACCTCATCGTCCCATCGACTGTGCCATCGATCTCCTTCCTGGTTCCACGCCACCCAGGGGACGTATCTTCCCACTGTCACAACCGGAATCTGAAGCTATGCAGCGTTACATCGAGGAGGAACTAGCAAAGGGCTTCATTCGTCCATCCACCTCTCCTGCATCCGCCAGGTTCTTTTTCGTAAAGAAGAAGGATGGAGGTTTAAGACCCTGTATTGACTACCGTGGTCTCAACGAAGTAACAGTAAAATTCCGTTACCCTCTGCCTCTGGTTCCCGCAGCCCTTGAACAACTCCGATCAGCCCGCTTCTTCACGAAACTGGACCTCCGAAGTGCGTACAATCTCATCCGCATCAGGGAGGGGGACGAGTGGAAGACAGCCTTTTCAACCACCACTGGGCACTATGAATATCGGGTCATGCCGTTCGGCCTGGTCAACAGTCCGTCCGTCTTTCAAGCCTTCATAAATGATGTATTCCGAGACATGCTCAACAAGTGGGTTATAGTATACATCGATGATATCCTTATCTATTCTAGCAGCCTCACGGAACACATCCAGCAGGTCCGTGCTGTCCTCCAACGACTCATCGATCATCACCTATACGCCAAGGTTGAGAAATGTGAGTTCCATCAGACTTCCACTTCCTTTCTGGGATACATTATCAGTGCGGAGGGGGTGGCCATGGATGACAAGAAGGTTCAAGCAGTGCTGAGATGGCCGTTGCCGTTAAACGTTAAAGAACTTCAGCGCTTTCTGGGATTCGCTAATTTCTATCACCGGTTCATCAGAAACTTCAGTCTGGTCGCCGCTCCGCTCACTTCAATGATAAAGAAGGGAACCTCAAGACTCGTCTGGTCCGGTGTCGCTTCAGAAGCTTTCCAGAATCTGAAACAGTTATTTACCACCGCTCCCATTCTTCACCATCCTGATCCTGAACGCGAGTTCATTGTAGAGGTAGATGCCTCCAACACGGGCATTGGGGCTATACTCTCCCAGCGGCATGGCAGTCCCCCCAAGATGTTTCCCTGTGCCTATTACTCACGTAAACTAAATCCTACCGAGCAGAACTATGATGTGGGAGATCGAGAACTTCTGGCTATCAAGTCTGCATTAGAACAATGGCGACACTGGCTGGAGGGAAGTAAGCACCCTTTCACAGTATTGACCGACCACCGCAATCTGGAATACCTGCGAGCCGCTAAGCGGCTTAACCACCGCCAAGCTCGATGGGCACTATTCTTTACTCGTTTCGTTTTCACTGTGACCTACCGCCCTGGATCCAAGAATGTCAAAGCTGACGCTCTATCACGCCAGTTCGAATTTTCTCTCTCACCACCCACCAAGGAACCCATTCTCCCTTCATCCATCATCCTGGCACCTATACAATGGGATATCATGACCGAAATTAACAACGCTCAACTCTCAGATCCGTCACCAGCTGAATGTCCTGCGTCACTCACCTATGTACCCGCACCTCTGCGTCAGCGAGTCCTACACATGATACACACCTCACCCAGCGCTGGCCATCCCGGCATCACCGCTACTGCTCAACTGGTTAGTAACCGTTTCTGGTGGCCTTCTCTGCAATCAGATGCCATTCAGTACATTCAGAACTGTGACATATGTCAAACCACCAAATCACCCCGACAACTGCCTGCCGGTGTTCTGCAGCCACTGCCCATACCACAACGCCCATGGTCACATATTACCATAGACTTTGTCACGGACTTACCTAACTCTCAGGGTTTCACCACCATCCTCACCGTAGTGGATCGCTTCTCAAAGGCCTGTCGGTTCATTCCTCTGCCCAAATTACCATCCGCCCTCGAGACCGCTCAACATCTGTGCAACCAAGTATTCCGGTTCTATGGTCTCCCGGAGGACATCGTATCTGATAGAGGACCCCAGTTCACTTCACGCCTGTGGGCAGCCTTCTTCCAGAGGCTGAACGTCAACATCAGCCTTACTTCGGGCTACCATCCAGAGGCCAATGGCCAGGCAGAGAGAATGAACCAGGAGCTCATCCGTTACCTCCGCTCTTACTGTCACCAGAATCAGACCGATTGGAGAATGATTTAATGACTCATTCATAACTACTTCACTTGTTTCCTTACTGGTTGAATCAATGTTTTCGCACAAATCTTTTGAATGAATCATTCAATGTCAAATACATTTTAACAGTCACTTGTCTCCTCCTAGTGCCGTAACCGAATCGATACAACCATTATTTGAAGTGGCAAGTTTTAAAATGTAATTTGATCTGATTGAATCGAGATAGCTATCTTTAGACACATTGATGTGGACTTGTCGCATTAAAGCATTTCAGTGGGCTTAAACAGACCGCCCTTTACAGCAGATTTAGTTCAAAAACAACTAACCTAAATATGATTTTCAGTTACAATAATTCATCCTAAAATTCGACATTAGTAGGCTGACTTACTTTTCACCATCAGTCGTGCGTGCACTCAGAGGATCCCCAGTTCTGGAGACTCACTCTAAACGGATCATTGAATCAGTGATTTGTTGACTCGAGAACAGCTGCATTACGATCAGTCCAATTTGCGAATTAATTGTTGATGTGATTTGTGAACCGATTTAACAGGATGATTGAAAAGAATCATTTCGTGCACAAATCGGACACCGCTTTTGCATCTCTGAGCATGTGACGATTTCTTCATTTTAAAATAATGAGTGATGATATGTTTTATAAAATGTAGTGGAGAAAAAGTACGATCTTATGCTTTGGAATGTAGTGAAGTAAAAGTAAAAGTTAATAAAAATAAAAATACTTGAGTAAAGTACAGTTACTTGAAAAATTTACATGCTCACAGCAATGTCTGTGAATGTATTGGCACTAGCAAGTCTCGGTACTTGCTCTGCAGCAGCATAGCAGATCTATTCCACCAAGATCAAATACATTAACATTGGCATGATAATGGATATGACAATCTCAATTATCACACCAATATCCTGAGAGGTGTCATGACATAACTGCTGTTTAAAAACAATATTGCAGTCGTGCTGTTGGTTTGTACATTTGAAACAAAGTTATTCTCTACCCCCTTCTCTCTTCCTCCTCTTTTCTTTATGTTGTAACAGACAGAGCTATTTTAAAGACTCAAGTTTTTTTGTTCTTCAAATATTGCTTCTAATCCAGTAGGCTTCTTGTGGCCTCAGATACTATACACTATTGTTCTGCTGTGCTGTCTGAGATGGTGCTATGAATGAAAAGATGTTTTTGTGTGTGTGTGTGTGTGTGTGTGTGTGTGTGTGTGTGTGTGTGTGTGTGTGTGTGTGTGTGTGTGTGTGTGTGTGTGTGTGTGTGTGTGTGTGTGTGTGTGTGTGTGATTATTTTTTTGAGTCTGTCTGTGTTTTCCATTTGGCAAGTGATGTTTAAATGGATGTCAAAAGAGAAAGCAGATGAAATGGTGCACTCTCACAGCACATCATGAATGGGCAATACTAAGTGTGTGTACACGTACACAAATTTGTGTGGAAAAGACAGCAGGGGGTGGAGATTATCACTTTTTTGAGAGTATACACAGAAAAAACAACCCTTCACTTTCCTTCACTATCATTATGTCATTAACAGCAGTTAGAGCTGCAGAGACATAAGACACAGTTTATATTATGATAAAGATGAACAAGCCTGCAGTTTATAACAGATTTAAGCTGTTCAGAGAGGAATACCAGTGTCCTGCTTACTGTGCAATTTATGATGCATACTACCTACTGTTTTCCAAATCTGCCTATGTCTGTCTATCTATCTATCTTGTTCAATTTGCTTAATTAAAATGTGCTAATGCAACACAATACTTGAACTTGTGTCACAACTTAATTTTATTGGTTTCAATCAATTTAAATTTGTAAAATGAAAGTTGACGTGATTCATTAGTGTTGGCACAACATGAATCAGTTTTGTTGGCTATAAAAGGATGTACAGTTGTTTAGATCCAGACCAACATGGACACATTGGCATTTGATTCAAGTGTTAGTTTTTCATCTACCAACATTTGTTCATGTAGTTTATTTAATTTAGTACTCTACTAAATAAAAATATAGTTTTTATATGCCAGAAAAAAAATCAGTAAAGGTCAGGTTGAATGCATTACATTATGGGATAGGGTGTCATTCAGTGTGCTCCTTTATCTGCCTGTCTGTCTGTGCTTACACTTTATGTCCATCAGGGCTTCAGGGACATGGGGACATCCAGCAGTATTATAGTACCATGATTCCCTTTGGTTTCATTGGAACCAAGATGTATGTGTGTGTGTGTGTGTGTGTAAGCCCCGCTTTATCCATTACAGAACTCATCGTGGTGGAGGCCAAAGGTTCCTCCTGCAGAGAGGGGGTGTAAACTGTTAAAAGCAGATAGAGAGAGACAAGAGAGGGAAAGAGATGGAAGCTGGTGGAGGGGGCTCTGTTTGTAATGAGCTTGGCGTGTGTCCAGTCTCAGAGCTGTGAGCTTAAAACTCTTCGTCAGGTTGAGTGAGGTTTCCAGGTGTGTGTGTCCATGTGTGTGCTTAAGGCCCAGGGGTCTGATCTCATCTCTGAATTACAGAAACGCTTTCTTCTTCCATTCTATCCCACCTTCTCATGTGGTTCCCCCAGCTTTTTACTCTCTTTTTCCAAGACAATTACTCTCTCCTGTCAGAGCAGGCCCTCGTATTTCTGCCCTTTTTTAAACTGTGCATTTCAGCTGCCTGCTTGTCTGTCCATCTGTCCGTCCTGACGGATCCCTGCCGGATCGCTCACTGCATGTAATTGTTTCTCACCTTCTTGTTTTCCTTCTTGGGTGTCTGTGTTTATGCCCATGTCTGTCCTGTCATCTCTCAGTCAAGCTCATTCTCATTTCCTCCACCAGTGAAATCACTGAGCCGCAAACAAGCCGATCTTAACAAGAAAATCTAAATTCATACCCAGCCCCCTTATGAGTGAGAGTACAAAAATAAAGGAACAGAAAAAGATGACAAAAAGGTTTTATGTCATGTAAAATGAGAGCTTTATCCCATATTAAAAGAGTTTGCAGGAATTTTCCGTCATGCCTTCACTCGGATCAGACCTGTCTGTTCTGTAAACTGTTTAGAGAAGCATTGTGGGCTTTGAGATAAAAGAACTGACAGAGATAATCTTACACACACACACATACACACACACACACACACAAACACACACTGACATGCACATTCTTTCCAACAGCCTTGACAACTCTGGGATTTTTAAAAAAAATATTACTTCGTTGTACGTGTGGACTTGTGTACAAATCTGACGTGTTTATTTTTCCTAATGGAACATTTCTTTGCTCTGTATTTTTAGATAAGCTGAACGTGTGTATACTTGTCTGTGTGTATACTTTTTTTGACGATGCCTTGAAGTGAAGTGTGTAAATAAAAGACTGATGTCCTAATGCATGAATTCACCAGTAAAATGTATATTTATGGAGAACAAAATGTAAAGAAATCACAGTCGCTCGCTGTATGCGGCTATGAAACCTGTATTTTATGAGCCAACCTTGGCTGCTATGGACAAGACGGTTAGTGGTTGTGATTGATTGTAGTTTATCTCGTATCTTTCTGACAGCTCTCTCTCTCTCTCTCTCTCTCTCTTAGTCTTTCTGTCTTTTCTACTTATGGTTCTTTTACCTTGAAACTTTAAAGACAGGGTGAGAAAAGGCTTACAGGTAAAATGCCAACATTTCGTACACTACAACATCAAACATGCTCTTCAGGAGGAATCCCTAAAGGGTATCACCTGCCAGAAACAGTTCAAGCACTGACACCACACCGCTGAAGCACAAATGAGACATGACATTCTGAGTTGGAAGGATTAAAGCATTTAATAAATGCTAATAAGAGAACACATACAATACTGCAGTAAAGGCAGATAGGAGTTTTACTTACTCAAACATGTGCTAAGGGCAGAAAAGAAAATTATTGGTTTACAGATTCAACCAATGAAATTGAAGCAGAGGCGGGGCGGGGTGAAATTTTAGAGGGAACACTTCAAACTGATGTTACTGGGAGAGTGCATCTAAATTATAAATGTAATCTCATCTAAATTAATTTGTGACAATGAGACCACCACTTGTGTCATGTGTAACCTAGTCAACGGATTCACATATTGATCAATAATATAAACAATTATGTGATCATAATTGATGTTAGTAGTTGAAAAAATATTTTGGGTGAGCTGTTTAACCCTTATGTTCTGTTCGGGGTCTCTGAGACCCCAGCAATAAAACATAAATGCATTTTCCTTTTATGCATCAGCTGAAGCGTCCATTTTTTCAAACCAGCTGTCTCGACTTTCCGATACTGCATGACGTTCGAAGCTTCAAACGTCATCAATCACGTGTATTGTCATTTCGATACAAGCATCGGTACAGTGTGTGATAAAATAGTGCTTTGAAAACTGTGTCAGAGCATCGAAGCCCCGGTATCAATCGTCCCATCACTACTCATCTTATAGTATGAATTTTGATTCAGCTCCATTATACGTCGACAGCACCAATGCTGCTATTGTGAAAATGGGGTAAATAGGTATCATTTTAATGCTAGCATTAAAAAAAGCAGCAGGGGCTGGTGCAAAATGCGGCATCGGCATCTCGCAGCGGCACTTCCAGGCGTCATCTCCAGCAGCCAGGGACTTCTTCGGCAGCTGTCGCTTGAGCAGTATCTCCAGCGGCCGTAGCCGCGGCACCGGCTTCTTGCAGCGGCACTTCCGGCATAATCTCCTGCGGCCAGGGACTTCTTCGGCAGCTCTCCCTACAGCGGCATCTCATAGCGGCATTTCTGGCGGCATCTCCAGCAGTCAGTGACTTCTTCGGCAGCTGTTACTAGAGTGCCGGCCAGCGGCCGCAGCATCTACAGCAGCCAGGGACTTTATACGGCAGCACCTGCCGCTGGCCAATATAATTCAATGTTGTTTTTTATTTTATTTTAAAAACTACATTTAATCAAAATAACATAAGAAGACTATCATTTGTAAGCAATTGTCACAAATTTTGTTAATAACGTTCTGATGCTCCACTACATAAAAGTGAATCACCTGTTTTGATAAAATAAAATTGCAATGTTATCCATTGCTTTGAAATGCACATGAATATAAACTGATATTTATACAGAAATTAATTTCTGATAGATGCTGCACAAAGCTGAAATTGCGGCATCTCGTAGCCAAGTCAAGTCACCTCTATTTATATAGCGCTTTTTACAATGCAGATTTTGTCAAAGCAGCTTTACATTGATAATTGGTATATAATTTTTCCTTTTAAAGAATAGTGTCAATGCAGGCAGATCAAAAGCACTGTTGAATAAATGCCAAGGATACTGTTGAATATCAAATGTCAAGTCAAATTAAATAATTATTGATTTACCATCTAACGATGTTATCATAGTTGGTTAAATTTAAGTCTTTGTGCCACCTACAGGCCTTTTGGGTGAAGTGTAGGTTAGTAAAGAACTTGCAAAATAGCCATAGTTACATTACTCTTTTGATAGAATAAACATGATTAATAATCGTGATTATAATTTTGAGGAAACTGTGGCACTGACTGTCGTGTTGATGATGTCTTCACTGATACAGGGCTGTGTTGTGGTCGTGTCAAGGCACCGGTAGCGGCATTTCAGGTGGCATCTCCAGCAGCCACGGATATTCTTCTAATTTAAAAAAGCTACATTGCAACAAAATAGCATTATAAATCACAGGACTGTCATTTGTAAGCATTTATCATTAATTTTGTTAATATGTAGGCCTTTTCTAAAGCTGCAGTTGCTATCAGAGAACGCTGAAATTGCTGCGTGTGTATATGGCAGTCTTATGGTAGCTATATAATGTAATGACAGTCCTGTGTATATAGCAGCTCAATATTATTTTGTTCAAATGTAGTTTTTAAAGTGAAAATATTACACCGAATTAATGATCAGCGGCAGGTGCCACAAACAGCGACAGCTGCCGGAGAAAGTCTGTGGCTGCAGATGCCGCAATTTCAGCTTTGTGCAGCATATCAAACATCATTTCTGTATTAACCGAATAACAGTTTATATTCATGTAATGACATTTCAATAGCCTACACTGCAATAGCCTATGTAATACACTGCATTTATATTTAAGGTTATATTATATTTATAACTTAGCTATAGCTATAGGGTGTGATATGCAGGGGTGGGGGGGACCAACAGATCATATAAAATAGCCTAAAATAAAAATATTTTATAAAAGCCAACTAAAACGCTGCAACGTGACAATACAAACAATAATTACATCAGAAATAGATGTTAGCGCTTCGCTTAAAGACCGTCTGGGATTCGTGATTGCACTATTTCAACTAGCCTATCCTATTAAAGTCAGCGCACCATTATTAGGTTATCTTATGAGACAGAAACGAAGAAATTTCTTCGGTCAAGCCCCGAATGTAATGACTGTCACTGAGCAAATATGAAAATGGATAATAGCCTATGTAAACCCCCAAAATCATAAGTTGCTTTATTTCATTGCGCTTTGGCTTTGCATATACTGCATACAGCTTGTAAAAATAGACCTTAAAAATAATCTAGCCTACAGAATACATTTTATGCCGCCCATTGATTGAATGCGAGACTCCGGTTCCATTTACAGATATTTATTGACACCGTAGAACTACAAATTTTAGATAGAAAAATAAAAGACAACATTAAACATTGCAATCATTACATAAATAGCATGGCTTAGCACTGTAGCGAATGCTAATAAAGAATACAGAGCAATACTGACCACTATAGCCTGCTTCTCAACCAACGGCAGAGTCATTTCCCAGAAGCAATCTTCACAGTCAAACAAAATATTCTTCAACTCACACACAGTTGTAGCAAACACCACATAACATGGAGTGATAAAGAAACAAACTAGCAGGAAACATCACCGCTACATGTGCGCTTTGATCAACGCTGCATGTGCGCTTTGATCACCGTGAGTGGCTTACGCCGCTTACAGACGCTTCCGGTTTTAACCATGTCAAAATAAAAGTACGTATTTTCAAAATAAATTCAAAAATGGCTGCATTTACACATTTCTTTGCTGTCGGTAGCCTATGGGCTATTCGACCATACACCGGCAGCGCTTTCTCTCTCTCTCCTCTCCGACAGCGAGTTCACACACACCGCAGTTGTACAGAGCCATGCCTCCTGTCACTCACTCAGAGCAGCGGCAGGCCTCGAGACTCTCTTTCGGTCCGGTGGAAGGGTTTTCGTTATATAACAACCGATATGACAACTTTAGCACATTTATCAGCTATACATTCATTCAGTGTTTCCCATTAATGACCCTCTACTGCCGCCACCGTTTCATAATGAACTGAAAATTTAAAACATACTACGTTTGCCAACGAGCTAAAATCGAAACCGTGATATGGCTTTGTGCCTTTATAAAACAGCAAAAGACAGTGATTAAGTATATATAGCCTACATGCCCCAGGATCCCCCTACAGGAGGTACATCCAACAAAGTTTTACAAACTACAGTGTCAAATAATGTAGCTACATTTTCTGAGCAAGAATACGACAACAAAGCTCCTTTCATGTCAGTAAAGCTGTTAATAGAAAATTAAATTGTCTTTGGACTAATATAGATTTGGGCTAAGCCCCGAATGTTTACAATGTCGCTGATCATTAATTCAGTGTAATATTTTCACTTTAAAAACTACATTTAAACAAAACAATATTAAGCTGCTATATACACAGGACTGTCTAATGACAGTACTCATTATATAGCTACCATAAGACTGCCATATACACACGCAGTAATTTCAGCGTTCTCTGATAGCAACTGCAGCGTCAGAAAAGGCCTACATATTTACAAAATTAATGATAAATGCTTACAAATGACAGTCCTGTGCTATATAATGCTATTTTGTTGCAATGTAGCTTTTTAAAATTAGAAGAATATCCGTGGCTGCTGGAGATGCCACCTGAAATGCCGCTACGAGATGCCACAATTTCAGCTTTGTCAGCTTTGTTTTAATCAGAAATTAATTTCTGTATAAATATCCGTTTATATTCATGTGCATTTCAAAGCAATGGATAACATTGCAGTTTTATTTTATCAAAACATGTGATTTACTTTCTCTTATGTAGTGGAGCATCAGAACGTTATTAACAAAATTTGTGATAAATGCTTACAAATTATAGTCTTCTTATGTTATTTTGATTAAATGTAGTTTCAAAATAAAATAAAAAACAACATCGAATTATACTGGCCAGTGGCAGGTGCTGCCGAATAAAGTCCCTGGCTGCTCTAGATGCCGATGCTGCGGCCGCTGGAGATGCCACTCTAGCGACAGCTGCCGAAGAAGTCACTGGCCGCTGGAGATGCCGCCGGAAGTGCCGCTACGAGATGCCGATACCACGGCCGCTGGAGATGCCGCTGTAGGGAGAGCTGCCAAAGAAGTCCCTGGCCGCTGGAGATGCCGCCGGAAGTGCCGCTATGAGATGTTTACTGTGTTATTTTTAGTGTACTATATGCTGCTCTCAGGGCTGCAGTACTCAATAGATTCATATCACTGTTATTTTAGTGTACTATATGCTGCTCTCAGGGCTGCAGTACTCAACAGATTCATTTTACTGTGTTATTTTAGTGTACTATATGCTGCTCTCAGGGCTGCAATACTCAATAGATTCATATTACTGTGTTATTTTTAGTGTACTATATGCTGCTCTCAGGGCTGCAATACTCAATAGATTCATTTTACTGTGTTATTTTAGTGTACTATATGCTGCTCTCAGGGCTGCAATACTCAATAGATTCATTTTACTGTGTTATTTTAGTGTACTACATGCTGCTCTCAGGGCTGCAGTACTCAAAAGATTCATTTTACTGTGTTATTTTAGTGTACTATATGCTGCTCTCAGGGCTGCAGTACTCAATAGATTCATATTACTTTGTTATTTTAGTGTACTATATGCTGCTCTCAGGGCTGCAATACTCAATAGATTCATATTACTTTGTTATTTTAGTGTACTATATGCTGCTCTCAGGGCTGCAGTACTCAATAGATTCATTTTACTGTGTTATTTTAGTGTACTATATGCTGCTCTCAGGGCTGCAATACTCAATAGATTCATATTACTCTGTTATTTTTAGTGTACTATATGTTGTTCTCAGGGCTGCAGTACTCAATAGATTCATTTTACTGTGTTATTTTAGTGTACTATATGCTGCTCTCAGGGCTGCAATACTCAATAGATCCATTTTACTGTGTTATTTTAGTGTACTACATGCTGCTCTCAGGGCTGCAGAACTCAACAGATTCATTTTACGGTGTTATTTTAGTGTACTATATGCTGCTCTCAGGGCTGCAGTACTCAATAGATTCATTTTACTGTGTTATTTTAGTGTACGATATGCTGCTCTCAGGGCTGCAGTACTCAAAAGATTCATATTACTCTGTTATTTTTAGTGTACTATATGCTGTTCTCAGGGCTGAAGTACTCAATAGATTCATTTTACTGTGTTATTTTAGTGTACTTTATGCTGCTCTCAGGGCTGCAGTACTCAATAGATTCATATTACTCTGTTATTTTAGTGTACTATATGCTGCTCTCAGGGCTGCAGTACTCAATAGATTCATATTACTGTGTTATTTTTAGTGTACTATATGCTGCTCTCAGGGCTGCAGTACTGAGTAGTACTACTTTTTTTAATCATTTTATTTGTTCTTTTTCGGGCAAATGGAGAATATTTTGCTTGAAGGGATAAGGCGAAAGTTAAAGAAAGTAAGGGATGCCAGAGTCATTCATACCTTTTTCTGGGGAGGAGACTGATTTCATGCAGGGGTTACATTAAGAAATTAGAGGAGGAAACCAAAAGCACCTTCAAGTCCCCTGTGTCTACTCATAAAGACTACTTTTACTTTGCATGTGAAAGATCGACCAAAGCAAGTGGGAAAAGCAAAGGAGAACCTACAAAGACAAGAGCTAATTCTTGCAAAGCTTATGTGTCATTTAAAATAATCAAATATGGTAGTTTTACAGGTGCTTTGGTCAACAAAATGCTTCAACACAACGGACATGATGTGTTGTAGTGAACAGCACATTCCAGGGCCCAGTTTATGGCCGGGCCCCTCTCTGTCCGTAACAGCGGACAAAGGTTTGCTACATTTTGATTGGATCTTGGTGGACTAACACAAACAAACTGTCCAACGCCATCAGATAAATATGTAAGGACAACATCCACACCTCTCTTAGAGGGCAAGAAGAAGACCTCTTGTACCAAGCCTGGGAAGGACAGGACTTCTCATTGGTCCACAGGCAGTTTCTGCCCTTCACCCATGTAGAGACTACTTTTCTAAGGTTGGCCAGAGACTGCCATAAAAATTCCTCGGGACCTTAGCAGCAATGGGTGAAACAAAGAGAGATCACAAAGATCCATCCAAATCCATTCAAAACTATGTTTGAAAACCTTAGAACTGATGCAAATTACACACCCATTTCATACTTATTCACAGAAATAAGTATTCTCAGTGACAGCCATTTGTAGTGCAACATCTGATACAAATACAGCTGTTAATGTACAATTGAATGACAGTTCAATCTTTTCCCATCATGTTTAGCCTCTATTTGTTTAGAATATTGACAAAGGTATTCTGGTGGTGGTTTGGAAAGTGAGAAATGCATTGGTAAACTTTAAAGACACTGTAAAGACTTCCAACTTTGTGCTTTATGCAAATGAGTTCCACAGGGGAGAGAAAGGTGGGCCACACTGTGTGTGTCCCCTCTGATGCCAGTAGCCAATCACAGCACTCGAATGGAGAAGCGCCAAATTGCAATCTCCTCCTCATCGGAAAGAGATAAAGGTACCTTTTCAACAGACACTCCTTGTTCTGAGTCTGCCCTTCAAACAGGGAAAGACATAACAGATACACTTACATGATCTGAGTCTACAGCTTGTGAGGCAGCAACAGAGACGACCACGTTCTAAACGTCCAGCTTGTGTGGAAAGAGACATCAACAAACACTACGTTCAGAGTTTCTGTCCAGTGAGACAGTGACGACATCTGCAACAAGGTTAAGCTCAAGAGAGCAAACCTTCACTCCAAGATACCTTCGTCTGCGTGTTCCAGATTGTTAAGGACCTTCTGCACCTACACCAGGGCCTCATCTGCGTGTTACAGATTTTAGGACCCTTTGGTGCTCTAGGAGATCAGCATCCCACAGAGCTTCGTTGAAACAGATTCTGGCTCCTCTCCCCACTGCATTGTCACCCAGCACAACCAGTGGAAGACCGTCATCGGACTCAACCAAGTGGAATGTAAATATCACTTAACCAAACCTCTTTCCAGAGACCTTGGCATTGTTGTATATTATCAGTATATAATTTCCTATTTCCCATTAGACGTTATCTAGCTGATGTTAGTTAATAACAAATAATCTTTCGTTTATTTGTTTGGTGCATAATAAGGTTCTCCACCTTATTATTTTCAGAGAAACAGTTTATCTTTCCATAAGATAACGTAATTCTTCCATAGCCACACCCAACTTAATCACTTGTATTCTATGTATCTTATGCACTTTATTCCTTTATCGTTCATGGTATTCATTTAGTAGTTGTGTTAGTTATTCTTGTTTATCTTTTTGTTAATAAAATTTATTTTTATTACACTTGTGTCTTCCTTGTGCTGATAATACAGAGGAGGCTCTACAAGTTAGCAATATCACCAATCTTTCAGATAAATCAGCTGGCCACTTTACATTAATTCTAAATGAATGAAAGCCCCTGTTGGGAGTGTTCTCATACTACCAGTGGTAAAAGACCTTGACTGGTGCCTTGAATTAGAAAAATCAGGTGGCAAATAGGTGTTAAAATGGAGAAAAAACCTTGGGAGAAACCAGGCTTTGCTGTGCTTTGTTAACAGTGCTAACAGTGCTTTGTTACGATTCAGGTTGCTATCATAAGTCCGATAGGATTGCAACATTCAAAGTATTTATTTCAGTTCCATCCAGTTGAGGATTGTATTCATCATGCCGGTATAGACGGTTTGTTGAGGAGCTGTGCCACTGGCTGTCGTGTCGATGAGGCCTTCCCAATGGATGATCTAGTTGACTCGATCTCTGCTGATACTTCAGGGCTGCGTTGTGGTCGTGTCAAGGTGCCAGTCCTCTGTTTCATCTGGATACGGCCCAGATCTGGTTGACTACGGTAAACCTCGGAATAAACAGAAAGAGTAATATTAGCGTAGATGCCATTCTTCTTCTGATGTAACAAGTACATCTGGTGTTATAGGAAGTGTTCCCGGTTCCGGCTGATCTAATTTATGCAGCCTAATAATCCTTTAACAGATTAGAAAATATAAATTTATAATGGTTTATGTGTATGCCAGGTTAAAGAGATGTGTTTTTAGTCTAGATTTAAACTAACAGAGTGTGTCTGCTTCCCGAACAATGCTAGGAAGATCGTTCCAGAGTTTAGGTGCCAAATAGGAGAAGGATCTACCACCTGCAGTTGATTTTGATATTCTAGGTATTATCAGCTGGCCTGAATTCTGAGATTGCAATAAATGTGAAGGACGATAATGCTTTAAGAGCTCACTCAGGTACTAGCTAAACCATTTAGTGCTTTGTAAGTAATTAGCAAGATTTTAAAATCTATACGATGTTTGAACAGGAAGCCAATGCAGTGTTGACAGAACTGGGCTAATATGGTCATACTTCCTAGTTCTAGTAAGAACTCTAGCAGCTGCATTTTGTACGAGCTGTAGTTTATTTATCAAGTTAGTGGAACAACCACCCAGTAGAGCGTTACAGTAATCTAGCCTTGACGTCATGAACTGTTCTGCATTTTTCATTGAGAGCATATGTCGTAGTTTAGATATATTTTTAAGATGGAAGAATGCGATTTTACAGATGCTAGTAACATGGCCTTCAAATGAAAGATTTGTATCAAAGAGCACACCTGTCACAGATCCCTTGTCTTCCTGGACTCCATATCCCATGATCCTCCTGTTTCCACACCTGCACTCACTTCCCTCGTCTGCTCCTCATCATCACAGATCACCTGCACCTGGACTCTATCATCTGCACTCCCTTTATAATGCACTCACTCCCTGCACTCCTTGTCCGTTCTCTGTAGTGTTTAGTGTATGTTTGGTGTTCCTGCCCTTGTTTATATTAAAGTCTTTATACTTTGTGGAAATCCGTATCTGCCTCGTCTCTCTACACCAACATCCTTAACAGAAGAACGGACCATTACCGCTGGATATCCACAAAGGATAAGATGGGAATTTTCCTCATCCCCGAGGCTCCCACTCCTTCTCAGCCTCTCGCAACTACATCTGCGGCTGACCGGCTCATCGGGCTCTTCCAGGTTGGCCGTTCACTGGAGAGGTATGTGGAGGAGTTTGTAGAGCTTGCTTTCCTGACTAACTGGTCAGATGCACTTTTGAACGCCCTGTTTCTGGATGGACTGGACGATGACACTATCCGTTTGGATGAACCTGAAAATTCCTTTTCCTTGAGCGAAACCATTAATCTAATTTTGTATTTAAACGGATCTAATTTCTTTGTCGATGAGGTTCAGGATAAGTGTCAATCCCGTCCAGTCCCTCCAGAAACAGAGGTGGCCAGGCCAGTTGGTCAGACTCCTTCTTCCTCCACATATCCCTCCAGTGAGCTGACTTCCTGGACCACACGGAACCCACACTCCTCCACTGGGTCCCGTAAGCGGAGGAGGAGGAAGCAAGCCGCCCCGGTCTCTCCAGAACCCGCTCCGGTCTCTCCGGGGCCCGCTCCGGTCTCTCCAGAGCCCGCTCCAAGATCTCCAGAGTCCGCTCCAGTCCCCACAGAGCCAGCTCCAGTGCCTGTGGGGATCTTAATTGTATTTGAGGGAATGAACGAGCCCTCAGCTCCAGCCGCCGCCTACGAGCCCTCAGCTCCAGCCGCCGCCTACGAGCCCTCAGCTCCAGCCGCCGCCTACGAGCCCTCAGCTCCAGCCGCCGCCTACGAGCCCTCAGCTCCAGCCGCCGCCTACGAGCCCTCAGCTCCAGCCGCCGCCTACGAGCCCTCAGCCCCAGCCGCCGCCTACGAGCCCTCAGCCCCAGCCGCCGCCTACGAGCCCTCAGCCCCAGCCGCCGCCTACGAGCCCTCAGCTCCAGCCGCCGCCTACGAGCCTGCCGCTCCAGCCGCCGCCTACGAGCCTGCCGCTCCAGCCGCCGCCTACGAGCCTGCCGCTCCAGCCGCCGCCTACGAGCCTGCCGCTCCAGCCGCCGCCTACGAGCCTGCCGCTCCAGCCGCCGCCTACGAGCCTGCCGCTCCAGCCGCCGCCTACGAGCAAAGTTCTCCAGTCTCCGCCGCCGAGCAAAGTTCTCCAGTCTCCGCCGCCGAGCAAAGTTCTCCAGTCTCCGCCGCCGAGCAAAGTTCTCCAGTCTCCGCCGCCGAGCAAAGTTCTCCAGTCTCCGCCGCCGAGCAAAGTTCTCCAGTCTCCGCCGCCGAGCAAAGTTCTCCAGTCTCCGCCGCCGAGCAAAGTTCTCCAGTCTCCGCCGCCAGGCAAAGTTCTCCAGTCTGCGCCGCCAAACCAGCTCCATGCTCCTCCACCCACACATTGACTTTATTCCTTGGACTCCGCGATATGATCCTAAACCTCTCCAAGTATTTTTTTGGGGGGGGCCAAGTACCCGTGGGTGGGGGACATGTGGGCGCCACACATGTGGGTGGGCCTCTGACATGGCCTGCCAAGGCTCCTGACCCGCCGTGGCCTGCCAAGGCTCCTGACCCGCCGTGGCCTGCCAAGGCTCCTGACCCGCCGTGGCCTGCCAAGGCTCCTGACCCGCCATGGCTCATGGATCCGCCCCCCCTCCCGGTTATTCTATTTACGGCGCGAGGACGCGCCTACCGGGAGGGGGAGGTACTGTCACAGATCCCTTGTCTTCCTGGACTCCATATCCCATGATCCTCCTGTTTCCACACCTGCACTCACTTCCCTCGTCTGCTCCTCATCATCACAGATCACCTGCACCTGGACTCTATCATATGCACTCACTCCCTGCACTCCTTGTCCGTTCTCTGTAGTGTTTAGTGTATGTTTGGTGTTCCTGCCCTTGTTTATATTAAAGTCTTTATACTTTGTGGAAATCCGTATCTGCCTCGTCTCTCTACACCAACATCCTTAACAACACCCAGGTTCCTAACTAAAGATGAAGACTTAACAGAGGAGCCATCAAGTTTTAGACAGTATTCTAGGTTATTACGTGAAGAGGTTTTTGGTCCAAAGATTAGAATCAGTTTTTTCTGAATTTAGCAATGGTCCTAGTACTGAGCCTTGTGGTACTCCATATTGAACTTGTGAGCGATATGACCGCTCTTCGTTTACTACTACAAACTGATAACGGTCAGATAAGTATGATTTGAACCATGACAATGCGACTCCACTAATGCCAACATAGTTTTCGAGTCTATTTAAAAGAATATTGTGATCAATAGTGTCAAATGCAGCACTAAGATCCAGTAACACTAATAGAGAGATACAACCACGATCTGATAATAAGAGCAAATCATTAGTAACTCTAATGAGAGCAGTCTCAGTTCTATGGTACAGTCTAAATCCTGACTGGAAATCCTCACAGATACAATTTATTTCTAAAAAGGAACATAGTTGTGATGAAACTGCCTTTTCTAGTATTTTTGACAGAAATGGAAGATTTGAGATCAGCCTGTAATTGACTAATTCTCTAGGATCAAGTTGTGGTTTTTAATAAGAGATTTAATAATAGCCAGCATAAAAAAAATTTGGTACGTATCCTAGTGATAAAGATGAATTAACGATATTAAGAAGAGGATCTATGGAAGCATCTGGAAGCATCTCTTTCAATAGCTTAGTCGGTATAGGGTCTAACGTACATGTTGTTGATTTTGATGATTTAACAAGTTTAGACAATTCTTCATCTCCTAAAGCAGTAAATGAATTGAATTTTTCCTCACTACAGTGCACTGTCTGACGCAATACTAGACGGTAGTAGACGGTTGCATGGTTATAATTTTCTCTCTAATATTGTCAATCTTGCAAGTAAAGAAATTCAGAAAGTCGTTACTGCTGTGCTCTTTGGAGTCCGTGTACGTTTTGATAGTTTGTTTTCCAATTTGAAATGAAATACGCAGAAATGAGAAAACGGTGGTTTCCCGTTTGTTCGTTTGTTAAAAAAACCCCGGAAAAACGAGATTTAGACTCGATTTTCGTTTTTTCGGGTCACGGATAGAAAATGGAAACACGACTTCAAAACTCTTTTTCCACATGTGGGCGGTCATTACACACCCCTTTCATTGTCCGATTGGTCAATCAAATCTGAGTCAGTGACGTCATCTTCAGTTCGTTCAACAAAATAACAGTCCTCTGCCGCTATATCAGTAGATGTCATAAATCGGCTTCCTTCTGTGCAACCTAACGCGCATTTCACAGAAATATTTATTTCAGAAATGTTAATCAGCACACATACTGTTATAATGCTGTTTGTAGTTTAATATGCATAGTGAAACTGCACTACCCACACAGAGGAGCGGATGAAAAGCACAGATTTAAAAAAAAAAAAAAAAAAAACGACAGTTTTTATTTTATTCTATTTTGAATAAATAGAATAAATCACAATAAATAAGTAGTGTAAGCAATTTTGAAAAATGAACAATAGCTCATCTCTCTTTATTTTATTTAGCCTAACATTGCCTGCTGAATATAGGCTAATGTTAATAACCCTTTGGTTAAAAGATTGAGGGAATATGTAAAGATCAAACATTAAAGATCAAAATTACAGCTACATAGCTGTTTTAGCTATGATAAAAATAATATATAAATGTTAAGCCAAAACGAATTCATTTAAAGCTGAACTGAAACAGGAACCAGCGTTATAAATAGGCTACCTCTCTAATTTGACACAAATCCAAATGTTTCAATATTCACGATTTGGAGGCTAAACTATATTTATTATTTAAACAATTTTATTGTAGCCTACACAGACTACTTAAAATGAGCAGTATAACTTTTTATATATTTGGTTGAATGTATGTTATTTTCACAGTTAACAGGCTGCGATGTCAAGTTACTAAAACTGATGTTGCGCGTGAGGCGCCGACGCGTTCACTTGAATTTTCTTATAAAAGCGGAAACAACTTAAAATACTCAGACATTTATGGTCAAATATATGTAACATCATTCGAATCTGTGAAGGGTTAAATATGCCTATTATTTTTGAACACACAATAAAAAATAAAAAAATTGGTCGTAAAATAAACAAAGACATTTTCTGCCGTCTGTGAACTTCTCAAAAATGAATCGACACTCATATTGTCACATTTTTTCCCCTTTCATTTTGGTAATATGTTAATTAAGTGAAATAAATTTCGCGCATAGACATAGGCTATTTATTCCTTTTATATAATTGAATCCGTTCACAGAAGTGCTGCAGGTGCGTGATGATGATGAATCCTCATGTTCTGTTGTTTATTCTGCTATTTGTTCATGTAGGCTAAAACTAAACCCCTGGGATTTTTTTAATGATTCACAGACATTTATCAAATTTCGTTTAATTCTAATTTAATATAATCTTGTCGGTTAATGAAACGATTATCGCATCAGTTGAAAGTCAGGGGGAAAAAACAGAAATTATATTGACAAAGCAAAAATAATTTGTTTAGTTTAGGTTTTTCAAAACATCCACAGAACTGCATACAGTAAATTTTCCCGCTGTTTAAGCCACGAAGATTTACAAAATAAAATAAATTACAAAGATGATAAAAGTTCTGTTTAATATACGAGAGTTTTTGTTTTGCTGTTGTCCACTAAAGCAATTGACGCAGAATCGCCAATAGGCGTTAAATCGAAATTGAAAGTAAAATGTTCAGTATGGCGGCATTTTAATGCCATTAAAGGTACAATATGTAACATTTTTGCAGTAAAATATCCAAAAACCACTAGGCTAGTGTTATATATTTTGTCCAGCTGATTACTAACAGTATCTCTAATGTTTTCAACTACTTGTAAATCATGAGAAAATTCCATAGACAGTAAAAGAAATGGACACAGTGACCCCATTGGAACTCAGTTGAGACAAGTGAAGCCCATTTTTTGCGATTTTTAGCACTTCCTTTTCTGACACGCAGACTCAAACTAAACTTGATGACGTCAGCAACCTGTCTGACAGATGTAAATCTTCTAGTAGCTGTGCATGCAAACTGCCATCGTTAATCTTGCAGAGACGGCGAGCTTGAGCGGGGAGTTCTTTGGCGTGAGTGAGCAGGAGTAAGTATTCTGATTAATTATTTTGTATAGTATTTTAAAATGTAACACCAGTAGGCTTCTCTCTTGACGTCTCCCCGATTGCCTGCGAGCTTCTCCTCCTGTCTGTACGGTAATTCCTCTACTGTGCGACAGAGAGTCGAGTGGTTATGACGCAATCGTTAGCCTATTTTTACAAAAACTGTTTCTACGGGGCCATAATGTAACATAGAAAGTAATGGAGCCCTTTATACATTGTCGTGTATCTTTATGTGGCGTGGCGGTGTAATTTTGAGACACAAGCCCAAGGTTTTTGTTCATAAAACTATAAAGTCCTATAAATAATAAAGTCCGACTACGCCACCCTAAGGATTAACCCCAGGGAAAATACTCAAACCACCCAAATTGGGGAATATAGCACACAGGTTCGGTTCCCTCAAAATGAGGCCAGAGACATGAGTAAAAAAAAAAATACAAAATGTTTATTAATACAAAAGTTAATTAAAATACAAAACAATGAATCACAAAAAATACATGAAACCCCACTTCAAACACAAATTACAACAAGAGAAAAAGATATCAAACAAAACCAACTTGAGATAGTATGTATTTATATATGTGTATGTATATGTAAAACAAAAACAGCATTACCAGCAGGGGCTGAGGCTCCCAACGGCTGGGATCAATGTAGAGTTTGGTTTCTCAAGAGCACACTTCCACACGCACACACACCCGTGCACTCTAATCACACTATCAAACACTCAAGGTGTACACCGCACACGATGAAGGAGAACCACCACCACAAGGAGGGAGATCAAACCACCCGTGGGACCCCAGCTCCTGCAATAAATCAAAAGGAAAATAAATAACTTTGAAAATAAACTGGACAGAAATGGCAATATGACATCAATGCAGCAACTCCTCACATAAGTGGCATCAACAAACAAAAGTGAGGAGAAGCAACAATGTAACCAGAAAATCAGATAGTTAATCACCTGAAATTGTTACAAACACCAACTTCTATACAGTAAATCACCACACGATTTGAATTGCATTCATAGGTTAAACATGCACATGTCGACAGATTATAGTTTCACCAAAGAAAGAAAAATCAAAGCAATACAATCAAACAAATATCCACCAACTTAAAGAAAAAGAAAAAGGTTAAATGATTTAACCATGGTAACTGATAATGAAATAAACCAAAACATGAAGCAGGGCACAAGAAAGGCACGTAATAGAATCAAACCAGCAGTCCCCTTTAATAAACGTTGATGACTTCGTCGGCACGGCTGTATAGACAGCCGCTCTTTTAACAGCGCGAAGACAGCAGCAAGAACTCACGGCAGCAAACATTCACGGCATAAAACGATCACGGCAGCAAACAAATCACAGCATAGAACGAGAGGGAGAATCCTACATCGAACAAAAGGAGATGTTAAAAATGAATAATATTATGCTTACCCAGATATAAATTGCCTTTAAAACACTTATCATCAGGATATCACGCCGAACAAAATGCTTCATAGGCACGGGCTTGTTACAGTCATACCCACCGCTACCATCATGGGGTACAAGAAGTCATATATACTGAATTAAGCAAGAAAAGATGTTAAATATACTATACTCACTTTATACTAACCACGCAACGAGCTATTAACATTGCATACCTGAGAGGCAAACAGTCATCAAACCCACCAAGCAGCACAAAAAGGAAAACAGCACCGGACCATAAAGACTGCACTCTAAATAAACACACAGTTTTAGATTATGCACGCCAACAATTTCTAAGTCGCCATATTAAAACACAGCACACTTACCCACAGCCACCGTCAACACAGCCAAAACAAACGGGGAAAACGGACGTGACGCATCCCAGGTAACAGCCAATCGGCCTTTAAATAGGAAGTACTATTCGCTGATAGGCAAACACTGCTGTCAATCACCTAATCCTGTTACATTCAGAAATAAATAATGGACAAATGGAGTCTTTAAACGCCTCAGATGTAAATTTATTCACTGTCAAAGTGACGCCAAAATGAATGGGAGTCAATGGGGATGCTAACGCAAGTGAAGTTCTGCTACAAGATGGCGGCACCCGGCCGGCTTCAACTTCCGGTCGACTTCCTTGGGCACTGGAAAATTCCCATTCTAAACAGTGACACGGGGCAGTGCAGTCGCCTGTCAATGACGTCAGTTACCTTTGTTACCGCCTTTACTGACGTAGAAACCACATGACAACAGTGCCGTGGACAAATGCGAAAGTAGTGTCTAGCGTCCAGCAAACCACTAGCTCGCTTCAAGCAGTTCCTTATTTACTTCTTGCACGTTTTATGGTGGATTGTGTAACTTATTTATGGAACATAATTACTGTTTACCATCTGCCGCTGGTTCTGTCGACAAGGACAGCTCCCGTAAACTCATGACCGGAAAAGCGGAAGCGGCGCCGGCGACTGTGTCATAATAAAAGTCCCGCTGCTCGTGAGGCGTGTGTTGATCAATCGCTCCAGCTCCTCGTTCAGCTCCCGCAACACTCGGTCCTACTCTGCTTCATAATACAGTAACTTTAATAATCGTATCCACGAACATGAGTTCTTCCAGACTCCAATCCCTATTCTTTTGCACCGTCCGTTGAGATGGAGACCACATGTCCCAAGTTTCCGCTCTAAAACTTGGCGTCATCAAACTACGCCTTTGTTTTGAATAGGCTTCTAGCGACCTCTAGCGGAAAAAAATATCACAAATTGTACCTTTAATGACCGAGCGCACAATTGATGCTTGCGCGCGCAGTAAATCACTTCCGCGAGAGGATAACAGATCTGCACGCGAGGAAACGGGAGCCCGCGAGCTCATTTTAAACCCACGCGCGCGCATGACATCTCCTCTGCGCGCAGATCAAGCCCTCGCGTGCTCGGACAAGATTCGCAGCACGCGCGTCATCATTCCCCACACTCGCTCTCAATCTTCTATTTCGCTCGCGCGAACACTTTTGAATTTTGTCAGTCGTGGGGCGGGACTTTACTTATTTCAGTGTAAGCTCAAATGTCATTGGTCAATTCAGTTTTTCCAGAAGTTTTGATTGGACGTCTGTTGTAAAACAATTAGACATGGCTTCATCAATGGACCAGATGCAGGTGTGTTAAACTTTATTTATTAACTGATTGATTGCATTATTATTATGATATGGCCTACCATATACATTAACTTGATTTATTATTATTTTTATGGAGCTGTAGCTGCTGGGGAAATAAGACAACACATATTATATTTGCTGTAGTTCACCGCTACATTGCCACTATACTTTCACTAAACAGTATCTGTTTACCCAGCCAAAATTATATCAGTTCTGAGAACTACAAAAATGTCAAAAGTGTCAATTAAATAGTTGTAACTATGATTCTAAATCCAGAATTGCTTCATGTGGCTTTGGATGAAAGATACATTACTTGTTCATATCAGCAAGAGTTGTTGTGTAAGCTTTTTGTTATCATTCTTTGTCAGTTTCATATATTATCAGGTTAATATATTTTCATTAAATACAGTATGGTTTCAGCATTTCACTCTGTTGAAAGGTTGCAGTTAAAGTTAAGAAAGCTGTGTTCATAAAAGTGTTTAATTTAAGAGATAAAATCTGTATGGCCATTTATAAGCTAAGGAAAACTAAAAAGCCCCCCGATGGTGATAACGTTATTAGGTGTTGCCACCTAGTGGATAGCCTATTTTCTAATATGACTGCATAGTCTACTGCAAGGAATGCATCGGCTAAATGATTGAACTTAAATGTATAAAATGTTTCAAAACATTAAAATAAGAAAAATAAGAAAAAAAAAAAAAAAAAAAAAAATGAGTGCAGCCACCGATCTATAATAGAGAATAGTCTATCATTATGTATAGCCTATTGATCGGTGGTAGTAGCACAAAGGATGTCATGCGTTTGGTAACAGGCATTTACATTTTACATTTTAAAAACACAATGACAGCTTAAAAACAGACTTAATCAAATTTACTGTAGGTTTACTGTAGGTTTTTTTAAAACCTCTCTTTTTTTATCTGTGCAAACATATTTCTGTGAAATACGCGTTAGGTTGTACGTAAGAAAGCCGATTTATGACATCTACTGATATAGCAGCAGAGGACTATTATTTTGTTGAACGAACTGAAGATGACGTCACTGGCTCAGATTTGATTGACCAATCGGCTGAAAGGGGCGTGTAATGACGCCCACTTGTGGAAAACGAGTTTTGAAGTCGTGTTTCCGTTTTCTATCCGTGACCCGAAAAAACGAAAATCAAGTCAAAATCTCGTTTTTCCGTTTTTTTTTAACAAACGAAAGAACGGGAAACGACCGTTTTCTCGTTTCTGCCTATTTCATTTCAATTTGGAAAACAAACTATCAAAACGTACACGGACCGCCCTGCAGTAGATATTTTCTTATTTTCAGTGCAATATGCATGTTAAAAAAAAAAAAAACGGAAAAACGAGATTTGGGCTCGATTTTCGTTTTTCCGTTTTCCACATGTGGGCGGTCATTACACACCCCTTTCAGTCGATTGGTCAATCAAATCTGAGTCAGTAACATCATCATCAGTTCGTTCAACAAAATAACAGTCCTCTGCTGCTATATCAGTATGTCATATATCGGCTTTCTTCTGTGCAACCTAACACGTATTTCACAGAAATATGTATGCGCAGATATAAAATAATAATAATAATAATAAAAAACATTTAAAAAACCTACAGTAAATTTAATTAAGTCTGTTTTTAAGCTGTCATTGGCTGCGTCCGAAACCGCCTACTCAATGAGTAGGTACTTAATTTCAATAAGTACTTACTTAACGAGCGCTAAAAGAGTAGGTACTTAACAGCCAAATCTCGTTGAGTATGAATGAGATCCGAGAATAATCCGCCATGTTGACGTTATCATGTGACCTACGACGTTATCGCAAGCGCAACAACTTAAAAGATATGAGTGACAGGTTTAATTCATCTATCTGGAAATATCTTGATATTGATCAAATTGCTTATTTTGTGGTCTTGTTGAAGACACAGCTGCCAGTAATTTTGTAATTGTAGTACAATTAATATATATTTGGGTTAATTTAAAGTTCTTATATTTTTAACTACTGATGTGAGTTTATTTTTTGTTACGAAAACCCAAATTCGCGTGAATATATTGTTAATTTCTTTGTTTTATATGCAAAAATGTCAATCCACAAGCAAAAGTGGCATAAATCTCATTCATTTTCCTCTTTTTCTTGTTGAATTAGCTTTAGTTTCATCCCTCATGCTTATAAATTATAAACAAATAAATAACTTTTATGCATTATGATGTATTCAAAATATTTAATCTTGTCATGTTTTATGTCTGTGTATATAATCTCAAACTATCATGTATACAAACCCATATTTTTTTGTTTTTTTGTCATTATTATTGTTCATTGTTTAAGATACAACCATGGTATTTTCCCTGATCTTGTAATTGTAGATCCTGCAATAAAAATAAAGATATGAGTGACAGGTGCACTAACACCGCACACCAGTAACTCAACCCTACCTAGAACAGTTTTTCTCAGCGTTAGCAATGTCTGAAGCCAAAGAAGACATCAGCAGCTGCTCGAAGATCTCGCCTTTGGAGAAGACTGATTTTATACTCAAAAAATTTAAGTAGAACTAAATAAAATTAAGATTACTCCAGAATGAATTGCTCTGCTAGCACATCCCAACACTTATACACAATAACAATGATAAATGCTGACCAAAACTTAATTATATAACTTTTCATTTTACTTCTTTAGTAAAACAAGCAAAATGTAATGTTTTGTCATATGACAGCTGTGCATGAACACACACTAGACAAATACAGTTGATGTGAATATATCTCAATTTACAGTCAATTCATGCATTCATTCATTGCTTAATAAAATATATACATCTAAATGATAATAATAGCATAATTAATAAAAAAAAGTGAAATACAAATAATAATGACAATAAATAAATACATATACAAGACAACAACACACAAAACAAAGCTTTATTCAAATGTATTGATCTAACAATCAGGTATTTACAGTCCTGTTGTCATCTCAACACAGCTGTGCCAATTCTGCAGCTTTATTCTGATGAAGCAGCTGATGAACACCTTCATCATCATGTCCCTCACTGCTGCTCTTCTCAATGGGGACAGTGTTGATCCAGAGGATGAGGAAAATGATGATGATGATGATGATGATGATGATGGACCCCTAAACCCTCAACCTTGAAGCAGGAGTGGGAGAAGATGTGCGGGACAATCTGCTGCTGCAAACATTCATGTGTTCTCCATCAGCAGATTAAAACATTTTACAATTAATTCATGTCAGCATTCTGTTTCTTGACATATTTCATTTCATATTTTTACAATTACTTGCTAATTTTTGTTGTAGCTTCATTACATTTGTGGTGTGGTGGGCTAAACCACTGAGCTGGTCAGCAGAAGGTTTGCTGGTTTGATCTGTGCAGCGTCTCCTCCAGTGTGCCCTTGATTGAGTCACTTGAAAGAAGGAGTGATGGAGGATCTCGTCCATGACACTGAACCATTCCCAGGATCTGCTGTGGCTCTCCATCCTCAGTGCTCACACCAGTCTGAGGACATTCACATCCTACAATAATGCACAAATATAATACAAAAGCAGCCATTTTAACAGCACAGTGTTATTTGATTTCTGTTTTAGAAATAACAAAATGATCTTACTTTATATTTTGTTTCAGGCTTTCCTCTTTATTTCTAACAAATGCCGTCGTCAGCTTTCCTTGCAGGTCCTGCTCCACAAAAGCTCTGCAGCAAACATACAGACATCAAGAACCAGAAAAGTGCTGTAATAAGTCAGTTTAAATTCCAATAATTAAAATAAAATAGACTTTAGATTTAAATAGACTTTGTATTCATTTCTGTAGTATCCTCACCGAAAGCTTTTGATGGCATCATTCCTCTACCTGATAAACACACGTGATCATCTGTCCCTGTAACATCAGACAAGTTTCCTGAGATTTATGTGCTCAAATCTACATTTACATGTTGATGTGTTAACTCACTTCTTATCCAACACAAATGTTCCTTAATGTATGAACAGTACTAATGGGCAAATAAAATAGATTAAACTTATGTGTAGTTACTGTAGATTTATTTATTTACATTATTTTCATTCATGTAATGTAAGCAGTGTTGACAACAGTGAATAACAGCACAAACACATCACTCATAATACATAATCCATCACTCATAAGTCATAATACTTAAATATGTTCCTGTCAGAGGTTAAATAAACATTTAATAAGCATCTTTAAGATGTATGGTTTAGAATATGTAATTCCAATTCGGAGAATTAAGTTATGTGTGTTTACTAGAGATCCCGTTATCTACATAATACATAATAAATCGTGTTTTACAGTAAAGTCACAACTATAGTGTCTAGCATCTTCACACATTCAGCAATTTACTCTACAGTAGTTCAACAAATGTGTTTTTGGTTTTCAATACTCACATTTAACAGCATCCGCGTCACTTTTCTCAAGTGTTTGATTATGACGTATCCTCTCCCGTGGCCTCCTGGGATAGAAAAGTATCTATCGAGGAATACTTCAGAATCTGGGCGGAAGTAGTAGGCCATCCGGGAACTCCTCGACTACTCATTTATGATTACTGAGGTTTCTGACATACTTATTCGCTCGCCTACTGCTTTTCCCCTTTTATATAGTAGGTAAGTAGGCGGTTTCGGACGCACTTTAAGTAGGCGCACGGCCGAATCTCGCGAGAATTATTACGTCACCTAGGTAATTTTCGCCTACTCTTTTTGCTTCTGACATACTTAATCGCTCGCCTACTGCTTTTCCCCTACTAAATAGTAGAGAAGTAGGCGGTTTCGGACGCAGCCATTGTGTTTTTAAAATGTAAATGCCTCTACATCTGTAGCCAAGTGCATTACATCCTTTGGGCTACTACCACCAATCTATAGGCTATATATAAGGTAATGATAGGCTATTCTCTATTATAGATCAGTGGCTACTGCACTAATTTTATTTATTTTTTTTTTATGTTTTGTTTACATTTTATACATTTTAATTGAATCATTTAGCAGACACATGACATTCCTTGCAGTAGGCTATATAGTCGGCTATGCAGTCATATTAGAAAATAGGCTATCCATCAGGTGGCGCACAGTCATCGATAAAAAATTAAGAGCGGCTTTTTAACACAAAATAGTTGTTGTTGTTGTGTGTGTTACATTTGTTTTCACGATATGTATATGGACAAAAAGACAAATATGAAGTATAATAAATACAGGCTAATAAAACTGTTATTCCTATGACAACACCACGGTATCACCGTCGGGGGGCTTTTTCTAGTTTTCCTTCACTTATAAATGGCCATGCATATTTTATCTCTAAATTAAACATAGCCCTAGAACTTTTATTAACATAATGAACATTATATGTCAACACAATGAACATAATGATGTGTCACAGTTTACTTGCTATCCTCACATTTTCTGTCTTTTTCACTTTTAACTGAATTAGCTTAAATTAAATGGCAGTTAACATTTTAATTTCAATTTAGATTTAACGGGTTTTCTTAAACATAGCCTACGTGAATTATTTAAACCGTTAATAGATAATTAATTGGCGGAGCACTGCACCACCTGTGCACAGCTAATCATAAGGTATGTACTCAACTTTATCAGTTTCTGACTGAAACTTTTTTTTTTTTTTAATCACTTTTCCAACATTATTCTTAAAAGTAATGTTTCCAACAATAGGCCTAGCTGTATGTTTATTGGCTTTGATGAGCGTGAGACTCCCGGCCTGAGGTTGTGTCCCAGACGGAATTAAATAATTTGTGAATCTTTGTACAGTAAATATTCGTGGCTTAACAGCGGGAAAATTTACTGTAATGCAGTTCTGTGGATGTTTTTCCCAGGCAGGGTTAATTAACAAAACAATAACTATTAAAACCTTTATGCTAATCAAAATAATCCCGAAACATTAGAAAATATAAATATTAGTTGAAAAACTTAAACTAAACAAAAATTATATTAAATTAGAATTAAACGAAATTAGAATTGATAAGTGTCTGTGAATCATTAAAAGAATCCTAGGGGTTTAGTTTTAACCTACATGAACAAATAGCAAAATAAACAACAGAACACGAAGGTTCATTGTCACGCACCTGCAGCACTTTCTGTGAACGGAAAAAAATAGAATTAAATTATATTTAAAGGAATAAATAACCAAAAACAATAGGCCTATTTAACCCTTCACAGATTCGAATGGTGTTACATTTGACCATAAATGTCTGAGTATTTTAAGCTGTTTCCGCTTTTATAAGAAAATTCAAGTGAACGCATCGGCGCCTCAGCGCACACATAGTTTAGTAACTTCAGAGCCTGTTAATTGTCAAAATAACATACATTCAACCAAATATATAAAAAGTTATAGCCTACTGCTCATATTTAAGTAGTCTGTATAAAATCGTTTAAATAATAAATCCAAATCGTGATGTGGAAACATTTGGATTTGTGCCAAATTATAATGCCGTTTTCTCTTTCAGTTTAGCTTTAACTTAATTTGTTTTGGCTAAACGTTTACATATTTTTTTCATAACTAAAATAGCTATTTAGTGGTAAAAAAAAAAAAAGTGTTTTTTTTTTTTTATCTGTATTTCTCATCCGCTCCTCTGTGTATGGGTATCGCAGTTTCACCATGCATATTAAACTACAAACAGTATTACAACAGCATGTATGCAGATTAACATTTCTGAAATAAATATTTTTGTGAAATACACGTTAAGCCAATAGCTACTGATATAGCAGCAGAGGACTGTTATTTTGTTGAACGAACTGATGATGACGTCACTGACTCAGATTTGATTGACCAATCGGCTGAAAGGGGCGTGTAATGACCGTCCACATGTGGAAAACGAGTTTTGAAGTCGTGTTCCCATTTTCTGTCCATGACCCAAAAAAACGAAAAATGAAACGCCTCTTTCCGCTGATTGGTCAACCAGACGTCAAACCATGTCGTCATCAGTTGTTCATCGGTTCCGCTTAACAGAATACAAGTCCCTCGCTCTACAGCTGCACGGATTCTTAATGCGTTTATTCTACATTTAATCTCTTTCTAGTGAATTCTAGCCAGACTAGTGAATGGCTTGGCACAAATCGTTCTGATGCAGAGTCAGGGCTTAATTCTGTGTAGACATTAATTCATCACGTGAAATATTTATCTCATAAATATTAATTTACTTTGCAGCTGCACACAACTACCCCCAGTCTACAACTTTGATACATTGAGTGTAAAAATGTCTTTTGTTTTACACAACATGGGATGGATTTGAAATTATATAATATATAAATTTCATAGCCTAATTATATACAGTGGGTACGGAAAGTATTCAGACCCCCTTAAATTTTTCACTCTTTATTATATTGCAGCCATTTGCTAAAATCATTTAATTTTTTTTCCTCATTAATGCACACACAGCACCCCATATTGACAGAAAAACACAGAATTGTTGACATTTTTGCAGATTTATTAAAAAAGAAAAACTGAAATATCACATGGTTCTAAGTATTCAGACCCTTTGCTCAGTATTTAGTAGAAGCACCCTTTTGATCTAATACAGCCATGAGTCTTTTTGGGAAAGATGCAACAAGTTTTTAACACCTGGATTTGGGGATCCTCTGCCATTCCTCCTTGCAGATCCTCTCCAGTTCTGTCAGGTTGGATGGTAAACGTTGGTGGACAGCCATTTTTAGGTCTCTCCAGAGATGCTCAATTGGGTTTAAGTTAGGGCTCTGGCTGGGCCATTCAAGAACAGTCACGGTGTTGTTGTGAAGCCACTCTCAGTTATTTTAGCTGTGTGCTTAGGGTCATTGTCTTGTTGGAAGGTAAAGCTTTGGCCCAGTCTGAGGTCCTGAGCACTCTGGAAAAGGTTTGCATCCAGGATAACCCTCTACTTGGCCGCATTCATCTTTCCCTCGATTGCAACCAGTCGTCCTGTCCCTGCAGCTGAAAAACACCGCCACAGCATGATGCTGCCACCACCATGCTTCACTGTTGGGACTGTATTGGACAGGTGATGAGCAGTGCCTGGTTTTCTCCACACATACTGCTTAGAATTAAGGCCAAAATGTTCTATCTTGGTCTCATCAGACCAGAGAATCTTTTTTCTCACCATCTTGGCAAACTCCATGCGGGCTTTCATGTGTCTTGCACTGAGGAGAGGCTTCCATCGGGCCACTCTGCCATAAAGCCCCAACTGGTGGAGGGCTGCAGTGATGGTTGACTTTCTACAACTTTCTCCCATCTCCCGACTGCATCTCTGGAGCTCAGCCACAGTGATCTTTGGGTTCTTCTTTACCTCTCTCACCAAGGCTCTTCTCCCCCGATAGCTCAGTTTGGCCAGACGGCCAGCTCTAGGAACGGTTCTGGTCATCCCAAACGTCTTCCATTTAAGGATTATGGAGGCCACTGTGCTCTTAGGAACCTTAAGTGCAGCAGAAACTTTTTTGTAACCTTGGCCAGATCTGTGCTTTGCCACAATTCTGTCTCTGAGCTCTTCAGGCAGTTCCTTTGACCTCATGATTCTCATTTGCTCTGACATGCACTGTGAGCTGTAAGGTCTTATATAGACAGGTGTGTGGCTTTCCTAATCAAGTCCAATCAGTATAATCAAACACAGCTGGACTCAAATGAAGGTGTAGAACCATCTCAAGGATGATCAGAAGAAATCAACAGCACCTGAGTTAAATATATGAGTTTCACAGCAAAGGGTCTGAATACTTAGGACCATGTGATTTTTGCAGATTTATAAAAAAAAAAAAAAAAACTGAAATATGTAAACAATTCTGTGTTTTTCTGTCAATATCAGGTGAGCTGTGCGTACATTAATCAGGAAAAAAATGAACAAATGATTTTAGCAAATGGCTGCAATATAACAAAGTGAAAAATTTAAGGGGGTCTGAATACTTTCCGTACCCACTGATGTATATGTATATGTATATTATATATATATATATATATATATATATATATATATAAATATGTGTGTGTGTATTTTACAGTCACAGCATATATTAGGCCTATTCTATTTTGAGTTTTTCATAGAGAAGTGTAGGACATGTCAAATGTCAAATATTCAGTTAATTCTTCTGTTTCATAATATATGTATATAATAGGCAACATGCTATTTTTTCCTTTTCTTAAATTTATAACTTTTGTTTAAGGCAATATTCTGAGTTTATTTAATTAATATTGAGTATTAATAAATGTCACACAAAACAGTTTTATTTTCTCTGCCAACTAAACTTCCAATGCATATCAGAACCGTTGAGTCACTGACTTGTAGCGCACAGAGCAGTGTTTCATTCCTGAATGAATCAGAGTCTTTGAACAAATCAGTTGACTGAGTGATTCAATGGCCCAAAAGATTATAGAGATCCAATTGATATATTCTTGAATGAATCAGCATTTTGAACGTATCGCTTAAATAAATGACTCAATCATTAACACAGTGACTTGCTGACACCTACTGGCGACATTAATTTCATAATCCAATTATCGTTTCATTTTGTCATTTAAAATTTTCTGTATTCAAAATTATGTTTAAAACATTAATATCATTATGCAATTGTAATTCCTACACATATACTGCCCTCTCTGAACAAACTAACAACTCATAAATCTAAAAGCAACTTCAGGTGGTGCTGCTTTGCCACCTCTGCAAGCCTTTGGTTGATACGGATTTAATTGGTAACAACCTATAGAATCATTTTATTGTAATTTAAATGACTAAATTTAAGAATTTAACATTAAAGAAAGCATACATATTTAATAAGATTAGGAAAAATCCTAAAATCCCCTAAAAAAAAAAAAAAAAAAAAAAAAAAAAAAAAAAAAATCAATTACAGTTAATTTCTGACACAGACAGATGGCAATAAAGACTATAAAAATATTATCTCATTATTGTTAGTGTTATTTCAGGGTTTTGATATATGGCCTAATATTGATAAAATATAATTGATATCTTCTTAAGAGAGCACTATAATGGTTATTTAACTGTTTTAACATTTTTCCCTTTATTTAACTTTTTGCATTTTAAGTCTCTCTATAGCACCGCTTTGATGAACTAATAACATGTAATATATTTTCATGGATTTCAAATTCCTCCCAGATCCCAAAACTCTAGGGTGTTGTCTAAAACAAGTTATGACTGCTGCATATTTGTTACAACAGAGATGGCTTGGAGGTAGATGTAAAAGCAAGTTAAGTGATTTTATTGATATCAGCAGAGAATCAGGTGAGTAAATGGAAATTCAGAGAGTTGAAGTGTTGATAGAAGAATGATACTGTCCTTTTGTTGATTGTAGGAAGATGAAGAATGCACACGCTGGAGACTGGAGACGAGGAACACTCACACACAGTAGGAGAGGCACACGAGGAAGACGGGAGACACTGGAGACGTTGGAGATGGGTAAGTAGCAAGAAGGAGTCCTTGAGGTAAGTACACATAGAGCTGTGGTACAAACAAGACCAGACAGTGACTGTGTGTGAGTGTGGGGCTTTTGAGGTGGAGGTGATTGCGGTGCTGATGACATCCAGGTGGCGGTGATTAGAACTCCGGTGATTGAGTGCGTGGGTATTGGAGGGAGGTGGAACCTGACTTGTCTGTGACAATATTTACATAGGCTACTGATTTGCACTTTTTAATTCAATGTGTGCCTACATTCACTGACCACTGCGTTGAGCAGCTTCGCTAGATTTTTATAGTTGGTCACTTCAATAAAACAGGCATTGTGCCAACGTTGTAGAATGTGCTAACACTGGCTCTTTGGAGAGTCAGTCACAAAAATGAGAGCCGCTATTGGACAAAGCAGTATTCCTTCTGGAACTTTCCTCTCTTCTTCATTTTCTTAGCTTACAACTTTATCTTTAAATCATTTTTAATCTTTTAACTGGTAACCTGATTACCCGGGTTACAACCAGAAATAAGAAATATTACATAAACTGTATAAAGTAATCACATGTATAAAAAACAGTGCTTAGTCTTCACTGTGTAAATTAAATCTACATTTTTTTCTAATAAAAGTTACAAAAGTGATTCAGTCAAGAGCAGTGAGAGATCTTCTCCTTTTAGTCATTTGATTAACATTAATGACACAGACGGCAGCAGGTTTATTAGGCTGCTGTCCAGGGACGTGCACAGACATTTTGGGGGGCAGGGGCTCAAGTGGAAAAAAGGGCACTTCTCATAAATATTTATTTAAAAAATAATGACCCCTTAAATATATTAAGACATCTTTGACTTCCCTTACACTCACTCAATTGTTTTATACTCCACAGATTTCTACAAAATAATCAGTTCACACAGAGACCATGGTCTTCTTTAGTATTCACTAGGTTTATCACAAGAGAAGTCAACAACAACTATTTTCAAGTAGCTACCTATATGTATTTAGAATAAATGACTGGACCAAGGAGAGGGACATAGTTTCACTAATAATTTGTTTATTTTGCACAAATCAATAAATCGTTTTAATTTTTTGGTGTTATTGGAATACTTCTTTCATGAAGTGGACAATTTTAAGATTTTACAATTTTACAATGTTAAGGTCCATTTTTGCTGCCACGTCTTTTACTCTAATGGAAAGAAAACGTAACCCTAACCCTACACATTTAGATGGAGTTTGTTTTAAGCGTACTACCCTCCGTCTGTTTGCATCTGTAGATTTCTTCTAAATTAACCACAATAAGCTAATCTGCATATTTAAACACATCAAGAATTTTTTTTTCCTGAACTGTTAATACATTATATATTATAACAAATGCCTGCAGAGGACGCCAAAAGCCTGTGGATTTTTGTTGTTAGACAGCACAGCACGATCAAAGCCACCATGATTGAAAATATATTATTAGTTAAATAATAATATTCCGCCACTTCTTTGTGATAGAAATGCTACAACGACTGTAATTTCTTCAACAGGAATATATGGACAGAGCGAGGGTTTAAACTTTTGTTGATGTATTATCCTGTGTAAGTGTAGATGTTAGAATAGCATTATGTAGCTGATGCTGTATTATGATTTTTAAATAGTTTTAATAAACCATGCATCCTTACAAAACTGTCTAATAATGTGGTTCATGGATGTGCGTCCATGGAATGCTCCTCTTCTGGTATTGACAGCCCAACCAATATCTTTACCACGGTTCAAAACGCAATGCATAGCACAATAAAATGATTGAAATTATAATATGACATAAATTTCATCAGTACCAAATCAGGCAGATGTGTTGATCGTGGTCAAATTATTAATGCAGCGTTAAATGTATAAATAACCCTTAAATAGACAAAACTTTCAGGTTTGTGAACATAGGCTAGCCTACCTGAAAGAAGTGCATGGAATGCATCCATCTAGGGCTTTTTTCTTTTTCGCTTCTCATCGCCAGACAGCAGTTGCATTTTTTTTGCGGGAATAGTTGTCACAAGTTTTCAGCCAGCAGCAAACATGAGGTGAGGTGGGGCGGGGCGCGTGCGCGCGCATGAATGGCGTGTCGCGGAGTGAGGTATCTGAACTGACACAGCCGACCTGATATAGGCCCAATCCCAATTCTATTTTATACCCCTTCCCCTTCCCTTTACCCCTACGCCTACCCCTTCCCCTTGCCCCTTGAAACAGAGTGTCAAGGGGTAGGGCTGAAAATATTCCCCTAAGAAATGGGACACCACTACTAGACCGTTACATGTCATCATAAGTCGTTGCTAGCTCCTACATCATAGGTGCGCCAATGTTTATCACACACTTCTAAAGGCCAATTCACACCGCACTGACAACAGCCAACAAACTCGTCTGTTGGAGTTTGTTGGATCGGTGTGATACCCCTGTTGGCGTCTGTTGGAGTCGGTTTTCACCCGACTGAACATGTTTAATCGGCGTTTGTCGGGTCGTGGAATGTCTGCGCGGTGTGAACAGTTTTCCAACAGACGGCAACAAACTCTGACGTAATCTGACCTGTCCACGAACCGTTGCCATGACGATGAGGCAAGTCCCCTGCAAAGACAGCTGTTTGATCGCGCCCGCGCCTCACACACACACAACAAAGCAGTGGAAACGTGACATCGCAGCTTGTTCATTATAAAAAATAAATTACTGTAAAAAAAATATAAAATATACAAAAGGTACAATAGTCCATAGTGCAATCCGTGCCATTCAGCAAGAGCAGCTGCTCCACTTCACCGAAATAGAGAGGTAACGTTAACCACTATGAGAGCAATGCAGGTTTACCTTCAGTTTCATTTTTAATAATTTGTTTTGGCTTGTTTAGCTACATGGTTGTATATGCTTGTGGGTCTCGTTAATAAAAAGGGTCGCGCTAATAAAAATGTTTGTTGGTGAATTGGCCTTTTAAGATGCCATCGATAGCTGTAGTGATCTCTGTTGCTTGGGCGACAGCTATTTTTTGCATTTGTCTTCAGTTCTTCGCATAACACAAAGGAGACGAGCCTGCGTGTTTCCTCAGGAGTCCCTGGTTGATACAGAACATACAATACTGATGAATAAGCACGCAAACTGAATGCACTTTTTGTTTATATCATGTAACGTACACGTTTTTAGGGACGTAACCACAACAAAACAATAGCCTACATTAATGAGGCATGCGGCAAAAAGACAAGTTAGCTGCCACTGGATTTGAATTTATGTTGTCAAATCAACGCGGGTTTCAATAAAATATAAAAAAATATGTTGTGGAACTGTCATAAAGTAAAAAACATTAGCGAACTGTTTTCATAGCGATTTTTACAAATCTTTTTTCGGAGAACATAACCGTATACATGAACACAAGATTAAAGGCAACATAAAACAAGTGATTATTTATTACTAAATTACTGTTTACCATAAGAAAATACTTATATTTATGGCCTGCCGGCGCGTCCCGAGCGCCTTGCCCTGCCGGCGCCACCCGAGCGCCTTGCCCTGCCGGCGCATCCCGAGCGCCTTGCCCTGCCGGCGCGTCCCGAGCGCCTTGCCCTGCCGGCGCGTCCCGAGCGCCTTGCCCTGCCGGCGCCACCCGAGCGCCTTGCCTTGCCGGAGCCTGCCTGGATGGTCCCTCCAGTACCACCATGGTCCTTAGCCAGGACCCCGGACCAGCTGAAGCCCCCCTGGTCTGTCCCGCCGGTCCCGCCCTGGTCTGTCCCGCCGGTCCCGCCCTGGTCTGTCCCGCCGGTCCCGCCCTGGTCTGTCCCGCCGGTCCCGCCCTGGTCTGTCCCGCCCTGGTCTGTCCCTCCAGCTCCTCCCTGGCCCTCAGCTGGGACCCCAGACCTGCCTGAGCCTCCCTGGCTCAACCCTCCCGTCCCTCCCTGGTTTCCTTAAGACATTCTGTTTTTGTTTTGTTGACTGACTTGGCTCCCCTCCCTCCCCTCTTTGTCTTTGTGTTCTGATGTCTGTCATGTTGTCTTGTTGGTGTGTTTTTTTTTTTTCTTGTGTCGTGTATGTTGTCATGTTTGTCTTGTGTCCCTCGTAGGGGACGCCAGGTGGCGTCCCTTTAGAGGGGGGGTAGTGTCAGGGTTCTGTCACTTCAGTCTTGCTTATTTCTTGGTTTTGTGACAGAGCTCTGACACTCCCGTTCTTGTCGTGTTTTTGTGTGAGTGTACGGTCTCGAGGGTTCTCGGGGCTGTGCGCTCTCTTGTCTGCGTGCCCTCTTGTCTGCGTGCCTTGTTTCATGTTGGGAGCGTGGCGTTCGGATCCCGGCACTCGTGTCTAGTTTGGTTTCGGTTTCGTGTCGGGATTCGGACACTCGCGCTCCCAGTCCTGTCTTTGTTGTGAGCGCACGGTTGAGTGTTCTTTCACTTGCCGTGCGTTCTTGTCTCCTGTTTTGTCTCTTGTATTGTCATGTTGTGTAGCACGCGGTTATTTCCACCTGCCGCGTGCTTTCATGTTGTTTTTTTCTTGTGTTGTGTAGCACGCAGTCTGTGTTTCACGGGCTGCGTGCTCTCATGTTGTCTTGTTTTGTGTGAACACGTGGCTTATGAGTTTTCATAGTCACGTGTTCATGTCTCGTCTTGTGTAAGCACATGGCTTGTGATTTGTCTTCATTGGCCATGTGCTTGTGTCTTTGTTTTGTTTGATGTGAGCACATGGCTTGTCATGTGTTTCTTTGTGCCATGTGCTCTCATGTCTATTGTCTTGACCCCACCCACCTTGTTACCTCATTATTGGTTGATTTGCCCCACCTGTCCTCCCTTGTTACCTGCCTTGTTTGCTCTCCTATTTATTCTCCTTGTGTTTGCAGTCCTGTGCTGGTTCGTTGTCATACTTTCCCTGGTGTTTTTAGTAAGTCTAGTCAAGTCTAGCCAAGTCAAGTCGTGTCCTGTTTTTGTCAAGTCTGTTTTCCCCCACGGGGTAGTTTTTGTTGTCTTTTGTTTTATTTTTATTATTAATAAAAAGCCTTTTCTTCCCTGCATTTGAGTCCTCGTCCTTCCATACCTGAGAGAGCGCTTCTTTGCATTTATTCATGAGAATGAACTCTTTCAACCCAATCACTGTGCTGTATTAAACATGAGATTGCATTAAGACGGATAATTCAAACAACATCTGAGGTTGTATTTACCTAATTTTAAGACCTGCTATATACCATATAATTTTTTATTATGTCCTGATAACTAAAACCATAGGATTCAAAAGAGTGTACTTTTTTTCACATGACTTTATGTGCCAAAATGCCCGTCTTTGCAAGTATCCTCGTAAACAGTGTCATTTATGTCTTAAGTGAACATAAACAGTTGAGAAAGGAAACACATGTGAATCAGTATGTTGGATCCCTTAATTCGGTCTTTAAGTGACAGCAGCAGGCACGTGCACACATAGACAAAAAAGGGGCTTGAGCCCCTGCCCTTTTTCTTCCTGGAGAGAAAGTGCCCTTTTTTCTGGGGTGCTTTTTTTTTAAATAAATGAATATATATTCCTGTTTGCGCACAGCTTCCCTGTCAAACAAATGTATTTACTGTGTAAAACAAATAATAAAAAAAAAAATACTATGGCCCAATCCCAATTCTACCCCTTACCCCTTCCCCTTTCCCCTTCCCCTTTGTTTCGTGCGTTCACGTGAAGAGGTAGGGGTGTCCCAATTCTCATTTGGTTGGGGGAAGGGGTAGGGGGAAGGGCCAGGTAGCCCTTCAAACGAAGATTTTCCGGGACCACACTTCAGACGAAGGGGTATGATAAATTTCCAACATGGCCGACCGACCGAGCGAGCAGAGAGACCCATAAATATAAGTATTTTCTTACGGTAAACAGTAATTTAGTAATAAATAATCACTTGTTTTATGTTGCCTTTAATCTTGTGTTCATGTATACGGTTATGTTCTCCGAAAAAAGATTTGTAAAAATCGCTATGAAAACAGTTCGCTAATGTTTTTTACTTTATGACAGTTCCACAACATATTTTTTTATATTTTATTGAAACCCGCGTTGATTTGACAACATAAATTCAAATCCGGTGGCAGCTAACTTGTCTTTTTGCCGAATGCCTCATTAATGTAGGCTACTGTTTTGTTGTGGTTACGTCCATAAATACGTGTACGTTACATGATATAAACAAAAAGTGCATTCAGTTTGCGTGCTTATTCATCAGTATTGTATGTTCACAGTGATTGGGTTGAAAGAGTTCATTCTCATGAATAAATGCAAAGAAGCGCTCTCTCAGGTATGGAAGGACGAGGACTCAAATGCAGGGAAGAAAAGGCTTTTTATTAATAATAAAAATAAAACAAAAGACAACAAAAACTACCCCGTGGGGGAAAACAGACTTGACAAAAACAGGACACGACTTGACTTGGCTAGACTTGACTAGACTTACTAAAAACACCAGGGAAAGTATGACAACGAACCAGCACAGGACTGCAAACACAATAAATAGGAGAGCAAACAAGGCAGGTAACAAGGGAGGACAGGTGGGGCAAATCAACCAATAATGAGGTAACAAGGTGGGTGGGGTCAAGACAATAGACATGAGAGCACATGGCACAAAGAAACACATGACAAGCCATGTGCTCACATCAAACAAAACAAAGACACAAGCACATGGCCAATGAAGACAAATCACAAGCCATGTGCTTACACAAGACGAGACATGAACACGTGACTATGACAACTCATAAGCCACGTGTTCACACAAAACAAGACAACATGAGAGCACGCAGCCCGTGAAACACAGACTGCGTGCTACACAACACAAGAAAAAAACAACATGAAAGCACGCGGCAGGTGGAAATAACCGCGTGCTACACAACATGACAATACAAGAGACAAAACAGGAGACAAGAACGCACGGCAAGTGAAAGAACACTCAACCGTGCGCTCACAACAAAGACAGGACTGGGAGCGCGAGTGTCCGAATCCCGACACGAAACCGAAACCAAACTAGACACGAGTGCCGGGATCCGAACGCCACGCTCCCAACATGAAACAAGGCACGCAGACAAGAGGGCACGCAGACAAGAGAGCGCACAGCCCCGAGAACCCTCGAGACCGTACACTCACACAAAAACACGACAAGAACGGGAGTGTCAGAGCTCTGTCACAAAACCAAGAAATAAGCAAGACTGAAGTGACAGAACCCTGACACTACCCCCCCTCTAAAGGGACGCCACCTGGCGTCCCCTACGAGGGACACAAGACAAACATGACAACATACACGACACAAGAAAAAAAAAAAACACACCAACAAGACAACATGACAGACATCAGAACACAAAGACAAAGAGGGGAGGGAGGGGAGCCAAGTCAGTCAACAAAACAAAAACAGAATGTCTTAAGGAAACCAGGGAGGGACGGGAGGGTTGAGCCAGGGAGGCTCAGGCAGGTCTGGGGTCCCAGCTGAGGGCCAGGGAGGAGCTGGAGGGACAGACCAGGGCGGGACAGACCAGGGCGGGACCGGCGGGACAGACCAGGGCGGGACCGGCGGGACAGACCAGGGCGGGACCGGCGGGACAGACCAGGGGGGCTTCAGCTGGTCCGGGGTCCTGGCTAAGGACCATGGTGGTACTGGAGGGACCATCCAGGCAGGCTCCGGCAAGGCAAGGCGCTCGGGTGGCGCCGGCAGGGCAAAGCGCTCGGGACGCGCCGGCAGGGCAAGGCGCTCGGGACGCGCCGGCAGGGCAAGGCGCTCGGGACGCGCCGGCAGGGCAAGGCGCTCGGGTGGCGCCGGCAGGGCAAGGCGCTGGGGAGGCGCCGGCAGGGCAAGGCGCTTGAGTGGCACAAGAATGGCCTCTGGGGTTGGAGCGGGCTCACGGGTTGGACCGGGCTCTGGAGCGGACTCACGGGCTGGAGCGGGCTCTGGGAAGGCCTCCGGGCCTACAGCGGGCTCTGGAAAGGCCTCCGGGCCTACAGCGGGCTCTGGAAAGGCCTCCGGGCCTACGGCAGGCTCTGGAAAGGCCTCCGGGCCTACAGCGGGCTCTGGAAAGGCCTCCGGGCCTTGAGGGTTGGAGGAAGGCTTCTTCCTCTTCCTCCGTTTACGTGGGCGAGGAGGTGGCACTGTGCCTACCTCCTCTGTGGGCACTGCAGCTTCCTTGGTCAGCTCTGGGGGTGCTGCAGCGGTCACAGCAACCACTGGAGTGGCTGCAGTGGGTTCAGCCACCTCTGGGCAGGTGGCAGATGAGGCTGACCTGTTCTTCCTCCTCCTCCCTCTCCCCGAAGAGGTCATTGGAGGACTGGGGACCTGGCAGCTTGTGAGGGGAATGGGAGGTGGACCAAGAGGGGGAAGGCCACCTTCTTCTCCGCGATTGTATACATACCCCACAAACTGCCAGAAAGACAAAATCCCCAGCATTCCCATCTCCCAGGCGCTGACGGGCTCATTAAGGCTGCTGTTGAAAATGTCCTTGAGCGCTGCGTCGTTGATGTTGAGCCCCTCCGCTGTGAACACGAACAGGTGAGCAAACTCCTTCACGCTGGCTCCCCCTTGCTGAAGAGAAAGGAGCTTGCTGTGCTGATCCACCATCAGCTGAGCGGAGGGGCTGGGAGATGGGAAAAGGAAGATGCCCATCCTTCTGCTGAGTCCTCTAATGGCTGGTTCGTTCTGTCAGGTATGGAAGGACGAGGACTCAAATGCAGGGAAGAAAAGGCTTTTTATTAATAATAAAAATAAAACAAAAGACAACAAAAACTACCCCGTGGGGGAAAACAGACTTGACAAAAACAGGACTTGGCTAGACTTGACTAGACTTACTAAAAACACCAGGGAAAGTATGACAACGAACCAGCACAGGACTGCAAACACAAGGAGAATAAATAGGAGAGCAAACAAGGCAGGTAACAAGGGAGGACAGGTGGGGCAAATCAACCAATAATGAGGTAACAAGGTGGGTGGGGTCAAGACAATAGACATGAGAGCACATGGCACAAAGAAACACATGACAAGCCATGTGCTCACATCAAACAAAACAAAGACACAAGCACATGGCCAATGAAGACAAATCACAAGCCATGTGCTTACACAAGACGAGACATGAACACGTGACTATGAAAACTCATAAGCCACGTGTTCACACAAAACAAGACAACATGAGAGCACGCAGCCTGTGAAACACAGACTGCGTGCTACACAACACAAGAAAAAAACAACATGAAAGCACGCGGCAGGTGGAAATAACCGCGTGCTACACAACATGACAATACAAGAGACAAAACAGGAGACAAGAACGCACGGCAAGTGAAAGAACACTGAACCATGCGCTCACAACAAAGACAGGACTGGGAGCGCGAGTGTCCGAATCCCGACACGAAACCGAAACCAAACTAGACACGAGTGCCGGGATCCGAACGCCATGCTCCCAACATGAAACAAGGCACGCAGACAAGAGGGCACGCAGACAAGAGAGCGCACAGCCCCGAGAACCCTCGAGACCGTACGCTCACACAAAAACACGACAAGAACGGGAGTGTCAGAGCTCTGTCACAAAACCAAGAAATAAGCAAGACTGAAGTGACAGAACCCTGACACGCTCAGAACCAGATTACGTCAAAGTGTGCCTCTCCAGCCTCTCCAGAGTGTTTATAGTGTTTTCAGTGATGTGCAGGCTGTACATATCTGTTTACATCTAAAAAAAAATGAGTTTTGGGGTTTTAAGAGAGCTGTGCATAAACAAATGACAGCCATAAACCTCAATGAACTAAATCAACACTGTAAAATTCCTCCACAACAATGTGAGAGACTGATAAAGTCATTCAGAAAATGATTACTTCAAGTTATTGCTGGTAAATGTGGTTCTACATGACTGGGTGTAGTAAGTAAGGTTGTCCTTAGTTTTCTTACACATGCTTCTCCATTTTTGCTTAGTTTTTGTTAAATAAATAATGACACAGTGTAATATGTCATGTGTTGTTCATATGAGGTTGTATTTAGGTAATTTTAAGACCTGCCAGATGATTTTTTATTATGTCCTGCTGATACGTAAAACCATTCAAAAGGGTGTACTTTCTTTTTTACATGACTGTAAGTATGTGTATTTAACTGACTCATTTCATTACTCACAAGCTCTTTAAGCAGCGGCTTCATGTACGTGAATCTCAGACAGTGTGCTCTTATAGTATGAGTTAAAATGTGTTCTCTTTTGCTGCTTATTGTGCTTCAACTGTTTAAAATCACTTGTTTAATACTGATGACATGGAACAACAATGAACAGAGGAAACTAAGGGTTTAAATAGTCAAGTCAAGTCAAATTTATTTATATAGCGCTTTTACAATTGGTAATTGTTTCAAAGCAGCTTTACATATTAGAAGCACAGAAAAAAGGGAAGTGGTTAAAAATAAGCTGTACAAACAAGCGTGGTAATATGTAACATATACAAGATGGTGCTACATTAAGCCAATGTCGGCTGACTCCCAGGGGTGGAAAAAAACCCCTAGGAGAAAAACCTAGCGTGCTAGCACTGGGAAAAAAGTCCTAGGAGGGAAAAAACCACTTGGAAGATATATATAATATATGTAAATGGATATGGAGATCAAAATCTGAATTATACATTTTTATTATAGAGATTAAAAATAGATTATATATAAATATATGTAAGCGGATACGGGGATTAAAAATCAGAATTATAGATGCAGCCAGAACTGGATCTGTAGGCCCATTGTCTCCTGGGCTACGTTGTAGTCAGGTCCAGACACAGGTTCTCCATCTGATCTGGATACGGCCTGGATCCAGCACCCGGCAAACCTCAGGATAAGCAGAGAGACAGATATTAGCGTAGATGCCATTCTTATTCTGATGTACAGGTATATCTAGTGTTATAGGAAATGTTCTCGGTTCCGGCCGACCTAATTATTGCAGCGTAACAATCATTTAACGGATTTGAAAAATGTTAATGTATTGATAATGTGTTATGTGTATGCAAGAGCAAAGAGATGTGTTTTTAGTGTAGTATGGGCTAATATGGTCATACTTTCTGGTTCTAGTAAAAACTCTAGCTGCCGCATTTTGGACCAACTGTAGTCTGTTTAAAAGCCGAGCAGAACAACAACCCAGTAGAGCGTTACAGTAATCTAGTCTTGATGTCATGAATGCATGAACCAACTGTTCCGCATTTGTCATTGAGAGCATATGTCGTAATTTAGATATATTTTTTAGATGGAAGAAGGCGGTTTTACAGATACTGGAAACATGACTTTCAAATGAAAGATTGGTATCAAAGAGCACACCCAGGTTCCTAACTGAGGACGAAGATTTAATGGAGCACCCGTCAAGTGTTAGGGAGTATTCAAGGTTTTTTCGTGAGGAAGTTTTTGGTCCAAAGATTAGGGTATCAGTTTTTTCTGAATTTAATAATAAGAAATTTCTTGTCATCCAGTTTTTAATGTCAGCTTTGCATTCTGTTAGTTTTGTGAATTTGTAGGTTTCGTCAGGGCGCAAGGAAATATAGAGCTGAGTATCGTCAGCGTAGCAGTGAAAACTAACACCATGCTTCCTAATTATCTCTCCTAAGGGCAGCATGTACAGAGTGAAAAGCAACGGTCCTAGTACTGAGCCTTGTGGTACTCCATATTTAACCTGTGATCGATACGACATCTCTTCATTAACTACTACAGACTGATAATGGTCAGATAAGTACGATTTGAACCATGCCAAAGCAATTCCACTAATGCCAATATAGTTTTCAGTATTAGATCTAGGGTATGATTACGACAATGAGTGGGTCCTGACACGTGTTGTCTAACTCCAATAGAGTTTAAAATGTCTGCAAATGCCAATCCAAATGCGTCTTTATTATTATCTACATGGATATTAAAATCACCAACAACAAGGACTTTATCCGCAGCCAGTACTAACTCTGATAGAAAATCAGCAAATTCTTTGATAAAGTTAGTATGGTGCCCTGGTGGCCTGTATACAGTAGCCAGCACAAATGTCAACTTACATAATGTTACATAAAGCACCATCACTTCAAAGGAATTATATTTGAAATTCTTTTGAGTGATTCTGAATATATTACTATAAATTACAGCAACACCTCCCCCTTTGCCTTTCTGTCGAGGATTGTGTCGATAATCATAACCTTGAGGACTAGATTCATTTAAAGTAATGTAATCGTCAAATTTCTAGATAGAAGAGCAGCACCATCCCAGGAAGGATGAATACCATCTCTTTTCAACAGATCAGGTCTGCCCCAAAAGCTTTTCCAATTGTCTATGAAACCTATATTATTCTGCGCACACCACTTAGACAGCCAGCCATTGAGTGATGATAACCTGCTAACTATCTCATCACTCCGGAACAAATTACTTTTGCTGACATTGAATTTGCGAGTTCACACACCTCTTTAATGTTAATTTTAGTGATCTCCGACTGGCGAAGTCAAACATCATTTGTGCCGACGTGGATAATGATTTTAGAATATTTACGTTTAGCATTAGCCAGCACTTTTAAATTTGCTTTGATGTCAGGTGCTCTGGCCCCCAGCAAACATGTGACTATGGTGGCTGGTGTCTCTATTTTCACGTTCCGTGTAATAGAATCGCCAATAACTAGGGCACTTTCAACAGGATTCTCAGTGGGTGCGTCACTGAGTGGGGAGAACCTGTTTGATGTTCTAATCGGAACGGAAGAGTGGTGTTTGTTCTTGCCATTATGCCGCCTCACAGTCACCCAGTTAGCCTGCTGCGTGGCTTCTACAACCGGAACCGAATGTGCAGTGTTTACTAGGCTAGTCGCATCCAAAGCAGTATCTAAGGCCCTTTCATTCTCACTATCCTCAATTAAAGTTTGGATGCGTGTCTCTAATTCTGAGATTCTCTCTGTCAGCCTGACAATATCCCTGCATTTATCACATGTGTAAGTCTCACTGCTGACAGAAAGAGCTAAGCTGTACATGTTGCATTTACTACACATGATAATCGTCAGACATGACTGACCATGTGTTTGATGAACGCCGTCCGAAAAACTGCAACGCACACGGGACTCGCTGGCTGGATGTCTCGGTCGCTTGCCGGTGCCTGGGGCAAGGGTGATGTGCGGGACGCTGTGCCTCGCGGTGGATCGATGAATGCCGGGCAGCAACGTCTCCACAGCTTCCCGATCTGGCGAGGACAGATCAGAATAACATACATCAGATAAATCCGCCATTCAATCGACAAGGAAGGTTGGTTAAGAGAAAAAAAAAAGAAAGTAGATGGTAGCTAGCGGGCTATGGCTAACACTAGGTGATTACGCTGGTGGATTGCTGGTAATAAATCGTTCCGTTTAGTAATACTATGCAATAGGTTAAGTAATCTAGTGAAAAATAAGAAAGTTATATTATGTGAATAGGAATAAAGAGAAGGATTTAGGATAAACTCCACGAAGCTCCGAGCGTAGGTCAAACAGCAGGCAGGCAGCAATACATAGGGAGTAATAAGGGAACAAATGACAGACAGGTGAATGAAATTAATAACTAAGGGAACAAATACACACACTAAGAAACTTACAATGAAACTAACCCAAACAGGAACAGGGAACACAGAACCAAAACACAATGAAACTAAACCAAAACAGAGAATACATGTACACTCTTCTTCATTAATTTTTTATTTCAATGATCATTAGTGTGAAATTGATATTTAAGACAATGGATAAAAGTATAATTTTGGTTGTGTTTGCACAAGTGAGACTTCTTATTATACATTATATCATTGGTTTTTAAGGATTCTCAATGAGAAATGAGCACAGAGTTGTGCATAGAGTTTTGAATAGGGCACCAGAACTGCAAATTTTGTGAAGGCAACAAATGTGTCAACAGTTTTGCAGAAATGGTATTTGTTTCCTGCAAATTAGCATGAGCAATGATGCCACATCTATTGCTTCAGTCATAGTGTGTATCCAGTTGAAAAATACTGTAACACAGATATTTTCCAGTCACTTTGTATTTATATCAAAGCTTAGGAGAGCTTTTCTCAACTAGTGTTGCTTCAGGGTCCATATTTAGGGCTTGGACCTGCTGTTTGTGAACCACTGGCTCAAAAAATGGCAATTATAGTTTTTTAAAAGGTAGAATAAATCTATTAAAAGGTCTTGAAATCTTCATTGGAAGAGCATAGTCTCTTTAACTCCCTGTTAAAGTCTGGGTACGTGCATGCGATGCTCTCATACCCAGTTGAGACTGACAGCTTTGATATTTATGACGTAGGCTGATGAAAGGGGGCAATTGGCACTCTGCATGAGTGCTGTGTGTGTGTGTCTATATTGATTGCTGAACTCTGATGGGTTCACTGTTGGTGGTCTTCTAAGACTTAGTGCACACATCTCTAAACCGTTAATAAGGTCATACTGGCCACACAAGCCTGCACACACACACACACACACACACACACACACACACACACACACACACACACACATTGGGTTTTCACGCTTTATGAGGACTTAAAGGGATAGTTCACCCAAAAATGAAAATTTGATGTTTATCTGCTTACCCCCAGGGCATCCAAGATGTAGATGACTTTTTTTCTTCAGTCGAACGCAAATTATGATTTTTAACTGCAACCGCTGCCGTCTGTCAGTCAAAAAATAGCAGTGATTGGGAACTTGAAAAATAAGAGTCGAAAAAACTTCCATAGACAAATCCAAATTAAACCGTGCGGCTCGTGATGGCACATTGATGTCCTAAGACACGAAACGATCGGTTTGTGCGAGAAACCGAACAGTATTTATATAATTTTTTACCTCTAATAAACTAATATTTTGCTCTAATATAGCAAAATACAATTATTCACAGAAATACACAAAATCACTCAAAAACAATCAGATGACACAGAAGCTAGATCCTTTAAAATACCCTTAAAATCATTTGGTGATACAAACTCTTTTAAACATAAAAGAAATAGAAATTATATGAAAAAAGTATTTTGAAAGCTTTGAGAAGTTTGTTTTCCAGCTTAATAAAGTACTGGTGTTAAATAATGCAGTTGAAATATCTATTTTATGAATTAAGATAAAATAATATTTTTGATGCTTTAAGAGATTTTTAACTTTAAGAAAAGTATGATGATAAATGAAACATATAAAAAGGGTTTATATGAAACAGTATTAAAGCATATGAAACAGTGTTTATATGAAATAAGATGAAATAAACTGAAATTATTATTATTAAACCTTCATTTAACCAGGATATAGAACTCTTGAGATTTAAAATCTCTTTTACAAGAGGGCCAAGAGGCAGTACATTTAGTTGAACAAATAGCAAATACAATAATTTACAGAAATATATAAAATGCACTCAAAAACAATTACAATCAAATGACTCAGAAACTAGATCCTTTAAAATACCCTTAAAATCATTTAGTGATACCAACTCTTTTAAATGTAAAATAAATAGAAAATTATTTGAAAAAATATATGTATTTTGAAAGCTTTAAGAAGTTTGTTCCCATTCAGTCGGTCACGTTCGCCGCACGTCGGACGGACCGACGAATAGGAATCTCGCTAGAGAGGCCAATCTACTTCGAGTGAAACTAAAATGAGCCAATGCACATTGGCATGCAATCATATGCATCAGCTGCTCGCCTCACAGCACGGGTATATAATGAGCAGCAGGTGCGTTGCATCTTCAGCTTTTCAGTTCGGAGCCGAACGGTGTTTGTTCCTGTTCTCTGCAAGCGAGTGTCTGCTAGAAGACGAGTCAAGCTTTTTGGTTGAACTTCTTTTTTTTTCCGAGTGCGGGCGAACAGCACAGCAGCGGGGTCGAAGTCCTCTCTTTTTCTGTTTTTTGTTTCGTTTGCAGCTATTGAGTAAATAGCTGTTTTTACAGCGTCAGAAGGCTGTTCTCACAGCCGGTACGGTGCGCTTTTGAGCGCTGAAAAGCGTTTTTTTTATGGCTGGTAAGAGTGAGCGCCTTCAAAGAGAGAGAGAGAGCACACGACAGGATGCACACAATCCCTGTCTGTGTTGCGGCGGCCGTTCCCCTGCGTGCTTCAGCACTTTTAAAAGAGTAAAGTCCCTGAAAGAGCTTACACAAGTGTCGTCTTTTTAAAGATGACATCCTACTTGTGTTTCTGTATGCGGTCGTTTCCTGTCCTCACTGACGGCCACGATCACTGTTTCACAAGTTCAGGGGCGTCCTCTTCACTACAGTGAAAGATGTCGTTGCCCCCGTCTTGCGTGCAGAGATCGCACTCCAGCCGATATGAGGTCAGGGTTCTACAGTCCCTACTTCATTGTACCCAAGAAGAGCGGTGGGTTACGACCGACCTTGGACCTGCGAGTTTTGAATCGAAGCCTGTACAAGCTACCGTTCAAAATGTTTACGCAGAAGCGCATTTTTGAGTGCATCCATCCCCGAGATTGGTTTGCAGCGATCGACCTGAAGGATGCGTACTTCCATGTCGCGATTCTTCCGCGACACAGGCCATTCCTGCGCTTTGCGTTAGAAGGTGGATTTGGTGCTCAGACACCTCAGCCAGTTGGGTCTTCAGGTCAACTGGGAAAAGAGCAAACTCTCCCCTGTGCAAAGGATCTCTTTTCTCTGTATGGAGCTGGATTCGGTCGAACAGATAGCACGCCTCACAGAGGAACGTGCTCAGTCGGTGTTGAACTGCCTGAATACGTTCAATGGCAGGACAGCGGTCCCACTGAAATTCTTTCAGAGGCTCCTGGGGCATATGGTGGCCGTGGCGGCAGTAACCCCGCTCGGTCTGCTTCATATGAGACCGCTTCAACACTGGCTTCACGGCCGAGTCCCGAGATGGGCGTGGCAATGCGGCACGTTCCGGGTGCCAATCACTCAGGAGTGCCGCCAAGCCTTCAGTCCATGGTCGGACCCTTTGTTTCTCCGGGCAGGAGTGCCCCTAGAACAAGTGTCCCGGCATGCTGTGGTATTCACAGATGCTTCTGCCACCGGCTGGGGTGCCACGTACAACGGGCATGCAGTGTCAGGGGTTTGGACGGGACCCCATCTGCATTGGCACATCAATTGCCTTGAGTTGCTAGCAGTACGTCTTGCTCTGAGCCGCCTCAAAGGGCCAAGCATGTACAGGTCCGTACGGACAACACTGCGACCGTTGTGTACATCAACCGTCAAGGTGGTCTACGCTCCCGTCGCATGTCGCAACTCGCCCGCCATCTCCTGCCCTGGTTTCAGAAGCGTCTGAGGTCGCTTCGTGCCTTTCTTGTCCCTGGTGTGCTCAACCATGTCGCCGATGAGCTATCATGAGCTGAGCTGCCAGGAGAGTGGCGACTCCACCCCCAGGTGGTCCAGCTGATCTGGAGAGAGTTCGGAGAGGCTCAGGTAGACCTTTTTCAGTTCCGGTTCAACGCTGCTGCCTGCCAGCTGTCTGATCTACGCTTGGAGCTTCGTGGAGATTATCCTAAATCCTTCTCTTTATTCCTATTCGCATAATATAACTTTCTTATTTTTCACTAGATTACTTAACCTATTGCATAGTATTACTAAACGGAACGATTTATTACTAGCAATCCACCAGCGTAATCACCTAGTGTTGGCCATAGCCTGCTAGCTACCGTCTACTTTCTTTTTTTTTCCTCTAAACCAACCTTCCTTGTCGATTGAATGGCGGATTTATCCGATGTATGTTATTCTGATCTGTCCTCGCCAGATCGGGAAGCTGTGGAGACGTTGCTGCCCGGCATTCATCGATCCACCGCGAGGTACAGCGTCCCGCACATCACCCTCGCCCCAGGCACCGGCAAGCGACCGAGACATCCAGCCAGCGAGTCCCGTGTGCGTTGCAGTTTTTCGGACGGCGTTCATCAAACACACGGTCAGTCATGTCCGACGATTATCATGTGTAGTAAATGCAACATGTACAGCTTAGCTCTTTCTGTCAGCAGTGAGACTTACACATGTGATAAATGCAGGGATATTGTCAGGCTGACAGAGAGAATCTCAGAATTAGAGACACGCATCCAAACTTTAATTGAGGATAGTGAGAATGAAAGGGCCTTAGATACTGCTTTGGATGCGACTAGCCTAGTAAACACTACACATTCGGTTCCGGTTGTAGAAGCCACGCAGCAGGCTAACTGGGTGACTGTGAGGCGGCATAATGGCAAGAACAAACACCACTCTTCCGTTCCGATTAGAACATCAAACAGGTTCTCCCCACTCAGTGACGCACCCACTGAGAATCCTGTTGAAAGTGCCCTAGTAATTGGCGATTCTATTACACGGAACGTGAAAATAGAGACACCAGCCACCATAGTCACATGTTTGCCGGGGGCCAGAGCACCTGACATCAAAGCAAATTTAAAAGTGCTGGCTAATGCTAAACGTAAATATTCTAAAATCATTATCCACGTCGGCACAAATGATGTTCGACTTCGCCAGTCGGAGATCACTAAAATTAACATTAAAGAGGTGTGTGAACTCGCAAATTCAATGTCAGCAAAAGTAATTTGTTCTGGCCCTCTTCCTGTTCGTCGGAGTGATGAGATAGTTAGCAGGTTATCATCACTCAATGGCTGGCTGTCTAAGTGGTGTGCGCAGAATAATATAGGTTTCATAGACAATTGGAAAAGCTTTTGGGGCAGACCTGATCTGTTGAAAAGAGATGGTATTCATCCCTCCCGGGATGGTGCTGCTCTTCTCTCTAGAAATTTGGCAAATAGTCTTAGAGCTGAAACATGACAAACCAGGGCCCAGATCAGGACGCAGACAAACTGGCTAAACCGACCGTCTGCTAGCCGCCTCTCGTCACAGAACTCAGATAATTCACAGCACATAGAAACACTTTCACCTAGATATTATCACATAGAGACTGTGTCTGTACCTCGAACTAGTAAATACAAAAAACTTCCAAAACCTTTTAAGGGTAAAAATTTAATTGATGTTCAAAAAATTAAAATCACAGATAAATCAGATAAACAAATGATAAAGCTTGGGTTACTGAATATTAGATCTATTTCTTCAAAAACACTTATTGTAAATGAAATTATCACAGACAATAAACTAGACTTGCTGTGTTTGACAGAAACCTGGCTAAAACCAGACGATTACATTACTTTAAATGAATCTAGTCCTCAAGGTTATGATTATCGACACAATCCTCGACAGAAAGGCAAAGGGGGAGGTGTTGCTGTAATTTATAGTAATATATTCAGAATCATTCAAAAGAATTTCAAATATAATTCCTTTGAAGTGATGGTGCTTTATGTAACATTATGTAAGTTGACATTTGTGCTGGCTACTGTATACAGGCCACCAGGGCACCATACTGACTTTATCAAAGAATTTGCTGAGTTTCTATCAGAGTTAGTACTGGCTGCGGATAAAGTCCTTGTTGTTGGTGATTTTAATATCCATGTAGATAATAATAAAGACGCATTTGGATTGGCATTTGCAGATATTTTAAACTCTATTGGAGTTAAACAACACGTGTCAGGACCCACTCATTGTCGTAATCATACCCTAGATCTAATACTGTCGCATGGAATAGATATTGATGCTGTTGAAATTCTACAGCAGAGCGATGATATATCAGATCATTATTTAGTCTCGTGTATAATACAATTAGCCAAGGCTACAAAACCACCACCCAGCCATAAATATTGTAGAACAATCACGTCGGCCACTAAAGATTGCTTTATAAATAATCTCCCCGAGCAGTTTCATCGCCTTAGTATACCTGACAACTTAAAAGAACTCGATGCTGCAACAGAAACTATTGGCTCTCTCTTTTCCAGCACATTAGATGCGGTCGCTCCTTTACGTCTAAAGAAGATTAAGGAAACTAATCCAACGCCGTGGTATGATGAGCACACTCGGGCTCTAAAACGAACTGTTAGAAAAGCTGAACGTAGTTGGAAGAAAACAAAACTAGAAGTTTTTCGCCTTTCGTGGAAAGAAAAAATGATTGAGTACAGAACAGCCATAAGAAAGGCTAGATCTACTTATTTTTCAAATCTCTTAATAGAAAACAAACATAATCCTAGGTATTTATTTGACACAGTGGCTAAATTAACTAGAAACAGAGATTCAACTGCTGACGTTTCCATAGAGCACAGCAGTAATGACTTTATGAACTTCTTTACTTGCAAGATTGATAATATTAGAGAGAAAATTATAAACATGCACCCGTCTACAGTTTTTCTTCAGACAGTGCACTGTAGTGTCCCTGAGGTAAAACTAGAATCATTCGCCGCTATAGGAGAGGAAGAATTATCTAAACTTATCAAATCATCAAAATCAACGACATGTATGTTAGACCCAATGCCGACTAAACTACTGAAAGAAATGCTTCCAGAGGTCGTAGGTCCACTTCTTGATATAATTAATTCATCTTTAACACTAGGACACGTGCCAAAAACCTTTAAGCAGGCTATTATCAAACCTCTTATTAAAAAACCTCAACTAGATCCGAGAGATTTAGTAAATTACAGGCCAATCTCGAATCTACTTTTTCTGTCAAAGATACTAGAAAAGGCAGTTTCAACACAACTGTGTTCCTTTTTAGAAAGAAATGGAATCTGTGAGGATTTCCAGTCAGGATTTAGACCATACCATAGTACTGAGACTGCTCTCGTTAGAGTTACAAACGATCTACTCCTATCATCCGATCGTGGCTGTATTTCTCTATTAGTGTTATTAGATCTCAGTGCTGCTTTTGACACTATCGATCATAACATTCTTTTAAAAAGACTTGAAAACTATATTGGCATTAGTAGAATTGCTTTGGCATGGTTCAAATCATACTTATCTGACCGTTATCAGTCTGTGGTAGTTAATGAAGAGATGTCGTATCGATCACAGGTTAAATATGGGGTACCACAAGGCTCAGTATTAGGACCGTTGCTTTTCACTCTGTACATGCTGCCCTTAGGAGAGATAATTAGGAAGCATGGTGTTAGTTTTCACTGCTACGCTGACGATACTCAGCTCTATATTTCCTCGCGCCCTGACGAAACCTACAAATTCACAAAACTAACAGAATGCATAGCTGACATTAAAAACTGGATGACAAGAAATTTCTTATTATTAAATTCAGAAAAAACTGATTTCCTAATCTTTGGACCAAAAACTTCCTCACGAAAAAACCTTGAATACTCTCTAACACTTGACGGGTGCTCCATTAAACCTTCGTCCTCAGTTAGGAACCTGGGTGTGCTCTTTGATACCAATCTTTCATTTGAAAGTCATGTTTCTAGTATCTGTAAAACCGCCTTCTTCCATCTAAAAAATATATCTAAATTACGACATATGCTCTCAATGACAAATGCGGAACAGTTGGTTCATGCATTCATGACCTCAAGACTAGATTATTGTAACGCTCTACTGGGTGGTTGTTCTGCTCGGCTTTTAAACAAACTACAGTTGGTTCAAAATGCGGCAGCTAGAGTTCTTACTAGAACCAGAAAGTATGACCATATTAGCCCAGTTCTGTCAACATTACATTGGCTCCCTATTAAACATCGTATAGATTTTAAAATCTTGCTACTTACTTATAAAGCTCTAAATGGTTTAGCTCCCCAGTACCTAAGTGAGCTCTTAATGCATTATAGTCCTTCACGTTTATTGCGATCTCAGAATTTAGGCCAGTTGATAATACCCAGAATATCAAAATCAACTGAAGGCGGCAGATCATTTTCCTATTTAGCACCTAAACTCTGGAACAATCTTCCTAGCATTGTTCGGGAAGCAGACACACTCTGTCAGTTTAAATCTAGACTAAAAACACATCTCTTTGCTCTTGCATACACATAACACATTATCAATACATTAACATTTTTCAAATCCGTTAAAGGATTGTTACGCTGCAATAATTAGGTCGGCCGGAACCGAGAACATTTCCTATAACACTAGATATACCTGTACATCAGAACAAGAATGGCATCTACGCTAATATCTGTCTCTCTGCTTATCCTGAGGTTTGCCGGGTGCTGGATCCAGGCCGTATCCAGGTCAGATGGAGAACCTGCGTCTGGACCTGACTACAACGTAGCCCAGGATCCCCGTATCCGCTTACATATATTTATATATAATCGATTTTTAAACTCTATAATAAAAATGTACAATTCAGATTTTGATCTCCATATACATTTACATATATATATCTTCCAAGGGGTTTTTTCCCTCCTAGGACTTTTTTCCCAGTGCTAGCACGCTGGGTTTTTCTCCTAGGGGGTTTTTTCCACCCCTGGAAGTCAGCCGACATTGGCTTAATGTAGCACCATCTTGTATATGTTACATATTACCACGCTTGTTTGTACAGTTTTAACCACTTCCCTTTTTTTTTTTTCTGTGCTTCTAATATGTAAAGCTGCTTTGAAACAATTACCAATTGTAAAAGCGCTATATAAATAAATTTGACTTGACTTGACTTGACCTGTTTGCCTCACCGGAAACCTCCCACTGCCAGTTGTTTTACTCGCTGTCCGAGGGAACACTCGGGACAGATGCACTGGCACTCAGCTGGCCCCGGGGCCTTCGTAAATATGCGTTTCCCCCAGTGAGCCTACTTACACAGACCCTGTGCAAAATCAGGGAGGACGAGGAGCAGGTCCTCTTAGTTGCGCTCTATTGGCCCAACCAGACCTGGTTCCCAGATCTTTCGCTCCTTGCGACAGCCCTCCCTGGCCCATTCCTCTGAGGAAGGACCTTCTTTCTCAGAGACGGGGGAACTCTTTGGCACCCGCGTCCAGACCTCTGGAAACTCCATGTCTGGTCCCTGGATGGGACGCGGAGGTTCTAGGTGACTTACCCCCCGAGGTACTTAACACCATCACTTCAACACATGCACAGTCTACGAGACATGCTTACGCCTCGAAGTGGAACCTGTTCATCGCGTGGTGTTCTTCTCACCGAGAAGACCCCCAAAGATGCTCGATCGGAGTCGTGCTTTCCTTCTTGCAGCAAGGGTTGGAGCATAGGCTGTCCCCTTCCACCCTCAAAGTCCATACTGCTGCTATCTCCGCATATCATGACCACATAGATGGCAAGTCTGTTGGTCAGCCTGACCTGGTCGTCAGGCTCCTTAGGGGGGCGAGTCGGTTAAATCCTCCTCGTCCTCCATCCATACCCTCTTGGGACCTTGCTCTGGTGCTAAGAGCACTCCAGATTGCTCCCTTTGAGCCCTTGCAATCACCAGACTTAAAGATTCTGTCTATGAAGACTTTGATGCTGGGTGCATTGGCCTCCATCAAGAGGGTAGGGGACCTGCAGTCATTTTCGGTCGACGAATCGTGCCTAGAGTTCGGGCCGGGTGACAGCCACGTGGTACTGAGACCCCAGCCTGGCTGTGTGCCCAAGGTTCCTACCACTCCCTTCAGGGACCAGGTAGTGAGCCTGCAAGTGCTGCCCTCGGAGGAGGCAGACCCAGCCCTGGCTTTGCTCTGTCCAGTTTGCGCTTTGCGACTGTACATAGACAGAACCCAAAGCCTCAGGACCTCAGACCAGCTCTTTGTCGGTTATGGAGGCCAGCAGAAGGGAAAGGCTGTCTCAAAGCAGAGGATGGCCCACTGGATAGTGGATGCCATCGCCCTGGCTTACCAAGCTCAGGGAGTGCCCTGCCTGCTCAGGTTGCATGCTCACTCCACGAGAGGTGTTGCATCCTCCTGGGCGCTGGCTCGTGGCGCCTCGCTGACAGACATTTGTAGAGTTGCCGGCTGGGCGACACCTAACACGTTCGCTAGATACTATAGCCTTCGTGTTGAGCCGGTCTCCTCCCATGTTCTCGCCACAGGTCAGAGGCACGGAGAGGCCCCGGCCTAGTGTCGGCTTGCTGCGCTACATGCGCTTCTTTTCTCCAGAGAGTCCCTACAAGGCAGACCCTGTCGAGTCCTCTGATATCCCTTCGGCAGCCGACGTGGCGGAGCGTCTGGCACAAGGCCTATACTCCGTTGTATCCTTGAGAACCGGGTATAGACTGTGTTCCATATGTGTGACACTACGGGGATCCCATATGGTTGGTTCCACGGTTGCTCCTAAATGAAGCCTGTGTCTTTCCCTCTGGGAGAACCTACCCTTCATTGGGTTGGAGTCACCCCAGCTCTTTCATATGTAGCACAGCCCTACAGGGTTAGTCCATATGTACTTCTCCACATAACTCCTTCGGGGAAGGATGTGGCTTCCGCAGCGTTCCTTTCCCAGCGAAAGGGTAAGCTTTCCCAGCGTTATCCAATAGTCTCACTGAATGGGTTTTGGGGAACAGCAGTGATCCACACTCTCTGTGTTAGCCCTGTCCCACCATCCTCAGGAAGGGGTTTCAGGCGGCTTACAACAGAGCGCTGGAAGGGGGCAGCTCCTGTGGCGCTTTGGTAGGAATTCCTATTCGTCGGTCTGTCCGACGTACGTCGAACGTGACCGACTGAATGGGAACGTCTCGGTTACAAAGGTAACCCTCGTTCCCTGAAGAAGGGAACGGAGATGTATGTCCCGTCGCCACAGTCGCTGTACCCCGTTGATGCTGCCGCCTATCTGGTTGCTCCTCAGCGAAAACCTGAAGATGCAACGCACCTGCTGCTCAATATATACCCGTGCTGCGAGGCGAGCAGCTGATGCATATGATTGCATGCCAATGTGCATTGGCTCATTTTAGTTACACTCGAAGTAGATTGGCCTCTCTAGCGAGATTCCTATTCGCTGGTCTGTCCGACGTACGTCTCCGTTTCCTCCTTCAGGAAACAAGGGTTACCTTTGTAACCGAGACGTTTTCCACCTTAAAAAGTACTGATGTTAAATAACACAGTTGAAATTTTATGAATTAAGATAAAATTATATTTTTGAAGCTTTAAGATATTTTTAACTTTAAGAAAAGTATGATGATAAATGAAACATGAAAGGGTTTATATGAAACCGTATTAAATAGTACTGATGTTAAGTAACGCAGTTGAAATAGTAATTTTATGTAATAAGCTGAAATAGTATTTTTAAGGCAACTTACTAGTTGACTTGAGATGCATGCAGTCCATTTGCTAAACTGAAAATTAGTTTGTTTCCCGTATTGCTGTGGGCCAGTCCAACTCTGTCTGCGGATGTGATTGGTTTGCAATGTGTCAAACTATTAAAAGTGAGTTAGAGTGGATATAACACCTCCTTTGGTTTATTATCGAGGGATGAAAGCTAAATCTTTCTTCCTTCCTTCCTTCCTTCCTTCCTTCCTGGCACCCCTGACACTGACAACCTGGGAGACAGCCCAAAAAATTACGCCTACTGAAGATATTCCATTTGTTTTATTTTGTTTTTATTAAGACTTTTACTCTCTTTTTCTATTGCATTACATATTTGTAGTTTACATGACATACCAAACATTTTTATCTTACAGTTTTTAAATCGTTTACACACTAAAAGTGTTACTCTAGGCCTGCTCAATGAATCTTGTCAATACCTTCTCTCTATGTTGCAAGTAACAAAAATAAGATTCTAATGAAGAAACAGTCAGATCAAACCATAAGCGATATTGTGGTTATGTTCAGACATGTAGGGGTTTCCATGTTTCCACATTTCAAGTAATAAATAGTTAAAATAAATCAAATAAATAAATATATTTTATAAGCTGTTTCGCTCAGTTAGCACAAACACACACAATTGGTTCTATATAAAGGAATTTCTCTCTAGTTTAAATTAAATGAATATAAATAAAATATATAAGACAATGAATAATAACAAATATGTTACTAACATTTATTTAAACCTTTATAGTTATAGTTTTAGCTAAATGAAAATATAAATACAAATAAATAAATACCATAACTTTAAAATGTTACATCAAAAAGTTAATTAAAAAAAATACACTTCTTTTAAACGACTATAAATAGTATTTACAATAGTATTCATAAACACTCTCTACAATAAAAGTGCTACTAAAACAATGTTAAACATTTATTATAGTTTTTAGTTAAATAAAAGTATAAAAGATCTTACATTTGAAGATGTAACTCCTTAGGCTATATGATGTACATTTATTGAATGCAATAAGTTGAAACATTTTTGTAATGTAACTGTATATTTTAGCCCATACACAAACATATGACCCTCACAGAAAACTTTCTGCATTTTTACATTTAAGTAATAAATAAATAAATATATTTTAAAAGCTGTTTTTCTTATGGGACAAATTTTGCTCAGGGGTAAAAATGGGTGGTATTACTATACTTTTGGCCGCATTTTGTCCACACAATTAAAAGCAATTCATCTCTATTTTAAATTAAATGATTATAAAAAAAACATATAATACAATGAATAATAACAAATATGGTACTAACATTTATTTAAACCATTTTAGTTATAGTTTTACCTGAATTAAATGTATATATATATAAATACATATAAATATGAAAACAACTTACATTTTCAGAGAGCTGACAAAGTAGTCCTTTATGCAAAGATAAAAAAATAAAATAAAATAAAATAAAAGTGAAATAAATAGTTGTATCATAAATAAGACACTCCCAATTAAATGATGCTTCAGACCCTCACATCGACGGGTGGAGTCAGACTACATGAGCCTCTGTGTCACAGCATATGTTAAGACCGCCAACTCCTTTCCAGTGAATGTTTTTGTACTAAATTTATTTCAAAGCACAATCTTAAAAGTTCAAAAATGATCTTTTAATTTGAAAAGGCTGTTTAAATCCAGTCTTTAAATATTTAATAATCTTTTTATCTTTCTGGAAGTCTGCTGTATAAAGATAACATCTGACGAACGATGGTAGAAACGATTTGCTTACATTTTACCTAAAGTATTATTTTTATTTTTATTAATCAAGAACTGTAAAATGTTGAAATAAAAAAACTGTACTTATTTGTCTTAGATCTTATTTCTCAAAGATTGAAACAGTATTTTCGTCCATGCAACACACAAAGTTTTTGAAAAATCTGTATGTTTTTAAGATAAACTGAGAATGTTTAATTCGATTTTTAAAAATCCAAATGTGAAGGTGTCTGTGTGTTTGATGCCTCACAACTCTCATGTAACCTCGAACGAGGGCTTAACATTGCTCTTGTTTAGCTTAAGTTGAATCTTTAAGAAATTCACACATATTCAAACAGAGACCAGGTGTTCCTCTCTGCTGTTCCCATGAAAAAAAATTGTCTTGAGTGAATATTTAATTTTACTCGTCTTAATTCGAAGCATTATATTATTTTAAACTTCAAATAAAAAAGTGGTCATATGTTATCATACTCTTATGGTGTGCCTGAACTCAGCATCTGACATAAGTGCAATACTAGATCATGGCTACTGCAAAATAAGTTACATTCAAAAATTAACTTTCACTGTTGTTAATTTCACTCAATCCATCCCTGTTCACATTACTCAAAAAAAAAAAAAAAAAAAAAAAAAAAAAAACATGGAACTATATGAACGTAATTTAACTGAGTTGTTTTTACTAAAAATGAATATTGTCAGGTTTACTTAATAAGTGTTTGTTCAGTCAACTTAACATTGCTGAGTGAAACACACAAATTAATGTAGACATGCCGTAGTTCCCGGCATGCTTTGCAAGGGTCTGCATTAGGAGAGAAAATTTTCCGTTTTTCAGTAAAAAGGAAATATGTTGGTTGTTTATGATAGTGTTTAATGCTCAGTTATGTTGGACATAGTGTTGTTAAAAGTACCGGTACTTCGGTACCAAGTCGGTAGCCTACTAAAATTTTGAAAATGTGACAATACCAGCATTTCTGTAGTACCGGTAGTACCGCCCTGGTGGAAAAACCAGCTGGACCAGCTCAAGCTGGTCAAGCTGGTCAACCAGCATGACCAGTTCAAGCTGTGTTTTGGAACATGGTAGCTGGTTAGACCACCGAAAACCAGCTTAAGCTGGTAGCTGGTCAGACCACCCAAAACCAGCTTAAGCTGGTAGCTGGTCAGACCACCCAAAACCAGCTTATGATGCTATAGTTTACTAGTTGTTTTTTTGTTTTTGTTTTTTTGCAGAATTGTAAACAGCCAGGGTCTGAAGCTGTGTAGCTGGTCATTGATTTAATTTAAAATAGCTGATAGTTACAACACCTACCCTAGCTTATGATAAAACCAAACCTATGCTTTAAGAATGGAGCACACAGACACAAATATATCCATTCAAGAGAATCCAATTTATTTATGTGAATACCATTTTCATTAATACAAAAGATAATAATAAAATAAAATAAAACAATACAACAGATTTGTTTGTTTTTTTCTTTATATTTGTATGAAATTATTAATTATTTGTAAATTTAAACCAATAAAACATTACAGTGTAACTACTTAATAGACAAAAAAGTAGTTAATAAAGCAACCAATTTACTTATTTGGCTTTTTTTACTTTTTTGTTGATGTCCTGAATTTTTTCTGTCAGGTAGTGTCCAAGTTTCATTGTTCTAGCCTTCAGCTCTGCTTCCTCTAAGTTTTTGCCCTCCAGCCATTTTTGAAAGCAACCTAGGAAAAAATATATACACAAGAAACCCCTTAAGCCTTGACTACCACAAACATAATGTTCTTGAATAAAGCTAAATTTGACCATATGAGCTATTTTATTCTTGATCATTTGATTAATTTAATACTCAGAAATGATTGATCAATTGCACTGTTATCAGTATAATCAACTGATTAGTGAACAGAAAAAAAAAAAAAAAAAATTAACATCTATAATTAAGAACGGGTTATTTTACCACCAGAGTATGAGTACTATTAGCTAACCATACAGAGAAACATACAGTTGTGGTCATGAGTTTACATATATCTTGCACATATCTTACAATATATTGTAATGATTTTGTCTTGAGGACTATATTAAATTACATTTCACAAATATATTCCCCATTTGTAAATGTTAAAAAATAATGTGATATGTTAGGCCATATTATTCTGAATGTATTTTCGATGTATTATTCGATGTATTTTTCACTATGTGGCTTGATGGCACCATAGAGACACAGTGACACGCATTATAATCTGATAACCACGCCCACCAGGGGGTAAACAATCAGAGTCCCCATGGACTTTAAATAGCATAAGGCTGCCTCTTTGTCATTTCTGGCTTATAACAAAAAATAGAACAATGCCTAAAAGCTACATTGTGACATGGTGTACAGCAAACAAGTTAAAAAAACCCAGAACTAAGATTTTATAAGCTGTTAACCCCAAAAAACTAATGTTTAAAAACACAAAAGTGGATACAGGCAGTGAGACAGAGCACCACGGGTCATATTACCATAAGAAATGAATTAGTGGGGAACGTAATCGGCGACAGGTGAAATAATTCATTGACATGGTTAAAAATAATTATTATTTTTTTCTTTGTTTGTTTAGCATAACCTGTCGTTGATTACGTTCCCCTCCAATGCATCCTTAAACATTTGTTGGGGTCGACAGCTTATAAAATCTTCGTTCTGGTTTTTTAGCTTGTTTGCTGTACACCCTGTCACATAGCAGCTTTTAGACATTGTTCTATTTTTTGTTATAGCCCAGAAATGATAATGCGCTCTGTCTCTATGGCTTGTCGGACAAAGCAACACTAACTAAGGAGAGTGGGTCTTTGTGAAGGGTCAATTATTCATCCCCAGGTTGTTCCAACACTTTATAAATTCTTTGTTCTGTTGAACACAAGGAAAGATATCTTGAAGAATGTGGGAAACTTAACAGTTCTGGGGCACCCAGATCACAGAATTTCATTTTGGGTGAACTATCCCTTTAACCGCTAGAGCGCCAAAAGTTCAGGACTGCAGCTTTAACTATTAGTTTATTGTACTATAAAATCTATGTAACATTTGCAACTGTGATAATATATGGCAAAACTGCTTGGTCGTGTTACGGTACTTATCTATATCATATACTTAAATTAACATTGTGAATTTTTACCTTCTTTATGTGCACGTTGCTAAGCTCATTTGTTTCAATTTCTCCACGAAAGTCTCTCACAAAGAGACAGGCAGCATTAACTTGTTACCATAAATACATTACCCATTATCAATCACGGTTTATACTGAATTTAATAAAATCAGAATCATTCTCATGTTTTGATGCTTCCCTAGTTATTTTTGTCACTGAAGTTTTAATCAGGCTACTTGTCTGGTCGGGCAAGTACAATTCTCCTTGTCCTGGACAAGCGTTAATGTCGAGCCCTGAACATTATTTTTAACAGTTTTAACACATTACTTACTTTTCAGTGTTCTAAATTTATGAGGTGTCAGAGGTGGCCTAGGGTCGGATTTGGTGGTAGGGCAACTTTTCCCTTCTAGGCTGCGGTTGGCCAGTGTACTTGTTCCCCAGATACACACAGCCAGCTCTTTCACGAACAAGCTGTCCTTCACATTGAGTTGAATCTTGTTCCATTTTTGACGGTGTATTACTACACCTTCACCAATATTAACCTGTAAGAAAAAAAATAAAAATTCTGTCATTAATTTCACTTCACTTTCACTTAATTTCAAATAACAACTTTGTTACTTTGTTGCCCATTCTCGATGGGAAAGCACCCAAGCAACATCGTTAGGCAAAACTGCCCAGCAACATTGCTCAAAAGGTTTCCCCATGTATCATCACCTTAAGAACTCTGTTCATCTTCAGAACACAAATTAAGATATTTTTTGATAAAATCCAAGAGGTTTTTATCTTCCATAGAAAAGCAACAAAATTACCACATTCAAGGTCCAGAGAAGTAGTAATAACATCATTAAAATAAGGTTCAATCTTAATGTTATGAAGCAACAAGAATACTTTTTGTAGTCTGTCAGTCTCCTTCTTTCTTTCTGTCAGTCAGAACGGCAACTCATTATTGGCCGGCTCCTGCATCAGCATCACACGCATGTGTAGTGATTCGCACATGAACAGCATCGGCCAATACTGAGCGCTCTGATGTAAACACAGAACCGCTGGACTGTTCACATACCTCATGGTTCTCTGAGTTTTGATCAACAGCAGAACTGACCTCTGTGGAAGGGGGTGTGCAGTTAGGGAGGCGATGTCTTCAAAACAATTACAGATTAACCAGATTAACCATATGGACAAATCAGTCAAGGAGCACCATGATTTTTTTTTTTTTTTTGCCAAAAAATGTTTTTATATATATAAAAAAAACTTTATGACTGATTTGAAGCATCAGAGTATTGGGTAAACAGACTTTCAATGGAGGGAAATATCCCTGATTTCATTAAAAAATGTATTTATTTGTGTTTTGAAAATGAATAAAGTCATTGGGGTTTGGAACAACATGAGGGTGAGTAATTGGTAGGGGATAGTCCATCCATATAGTTAAACTGGCCCTGTCATACAACACATAACAACAACAGTAATAGTATTAATAAAAATATGATTGATTTAATAGAAAAAAGTTCTGCATAGATAGATCATATACTAAACATCTTACCAGTTGCTGTTTGGGTTTTTTTCATGAGGTCTAAAGGGGGGCTGCTCTCTGAGGCATTGAATGAAACAAAAAAATGCATCACAATATTCAATATACACAAAAAATCTGCAAACTTGTAAATAAACACTGCAAGTTTTTAAGAGCACTGAAAGTAGAGAAGGTAATACAAATTTAAATTGGTTTTATAAAATGTAATTGTTTTAAATAAGGTAACCAGGATTTGTTTGTAAACGAGACCTCCCTTTGCTGACTCTACACAGTAAAATCCCCAGAGTTAAATCAACTCTGCTCAGAGAACATTTGGTCCCTCTCTGAATAGTGTTAAAGTAACAGTGAAGCAGAGTTAAAGGTAATGAGATAATTAAGCTATTAATTCAGGGATGATTAAACATTAATGATGAACACCTGCTTTTAACAAGCAGAATCACTGAAGAAAAGAGAAACACAAGAACTACAGCTGACTTCAGTCACAGCCTTAGATGAAATCAACTGAAGATAAAAATCATTAAATTTCTCAAGATCTGATTCACTTATTACTAACCAGATTGACTTTATTTCTTTCACATGTCTAAATAATTTCTTGTTGAGAATTAACAGAGGTTTAGATGTTGGTGTTTTATTGGTCAATAAAGTATGCCACCATCGTGGTGGTCAGGGTTTGTTTTAGTTGGGCTCTTGACCTTTTTCTGTTTTTAAAATAATTTGTGTTTGAGCAATTGCAATAGTGTTTCACAGCAAACACTTGTGCATTGCTGAATCAAAAGACTAAAGGAGCAGATCCTTTCTATGTTAGATTTTTCTCTGCAACAATGCATATGTTGTTTTAAAGCAGTGAAGTCAGTTCTTATATGCTGAGATATCCTATATGCTGAGGCCCGATTGTATCCAAAGCAACTGATCATATGTTTAGTCATTTGTACATTTTGGTTTTGCATTAGCAAACCTGTGAAACTACAGCATGAAAAGAAAGTGCTGCAGCAAACAGATATAGGTTCATTTTAAAACCATGCAGTGCATAAAAAAATATTGAACTACTGCCTCACTTAGACACACACAGACATCAAGAATCAGCATATGAATCTCAACAATGGTGATAAAAAAAAAATGCTTCATGCTACAATGCATGCTGGGTATCACCATAGGACAAAACTCCCATCATGCACTGCAGTATGAATAATTATTGTCACCACTGTTGAGGACTGTATGCTATATTTTCTTGTATAAGCCTGAGCTGTAATAGTTGCTCATTTTTAGCACTGAAGTATTACGGTGGCATTAGTTTAATGGAATTTTTTTTGTTGTATTTTTTTGATAGCTGAATCTCAGTCAATAAACCAAAGAGAACAAGACCTCTTTGTGATGCTTATTTGAAATGGCTTTCAAGCTGCAAATTTATGTGGATCTGCTCCTTTAGTCATTTGATTCAGCAATGCACACATGTTTGCTGTGAAACACTATTGCAATTGCTCAAACACAAATTATTTTAAAAACATAAAAAGGTCAAGAGCCCAACTAAAACAAACCCTGACCACCACGATGGTGGCATAATTTATTGACCAATAAAACACCAACATCTAAACCTCTGTTAATTCTCATTAAAAACTTTTGTAGACGTGTGATAGAAACAAAGTCAATCTGGTTAGTAATAAGTGAATCAGATCTTGAGAAATTTAATGATTTTTATCTTCAGTTGATTTCATCTAAGGCTGTGACTGAAGTCAGCTGTAGTTCTTGTGTTTCTCTTTTCTTCAGTGATTCTGCTTGTTAAAAGCAGGTGTTCATCATTAATGTTCAATCATCACTTAATTAATTGTTTAACTATCTCATTAACTTTAACTCTGCTTCACTGTTACTTTAACACTATTCAGAGAGGGACCAAATGTTCTCTGAGCAGAGTAGATTTAACTCTGTGGATTTTACTGTGTATCTGTAGTGTAAATGTGATAAAGTCTTACCAGTCGTACTTGGAAGGGCTTGATTTGTGGCTCGTGGGGTGTTGCATCCTGGAACATAAAATGTAATCCTAAATACAAAATTATTTTTGAACACATTGTAGAAAATGTATTTGGCCTTAGAGTGATTAGGATTAGTTCTTATTATTTTGCATGGACACTTTTATCCAAAGTGACAAATTAAGAAAATACAAGCATTTATCTTCATTTTTCAAACATTACATGTGTGTAAAATCATCCTTAGCAGACAATTTTGATTTTTAAAGCCAGTCCTACCAGTTGTCTTTGGAAGAGCTGTAGTAGCTGTAGCGGTGTTGCAACCTGAAAGGTACAATGTAACTTCATATGCAAAAATTATATATTTCTACAAACACTGCAGAAAATAAATTTTGCCTTGTTCAGTTCAATGAGCAATTCCCTGTAATCTTTATTTTATTTATTTATTTTTTATTATGCTGCACAAAATCTTACCAGTTGTCACTGGAAGGTCTGGGATAACGGGTGGAGATGTGTTGCTTCCTGGAACATAAAGTCTCAAATATTATGTGTGCATGTGTTAAAATCATTGGCAGACAAATATCAGCTTGAGTGTGGTGCTAAAAGTTAATAATAATAATAATTACCAGAAAGGATTTTGGCTACTAAACATGTTTGAAGTTCAACATTCAATTTCCTCAGTTCCTTCCCTTCAGCAATAGCCTCTTGATACTTCCGGGCGAGAGATTTGTATCTCTTGTCAAGTTCATCAAATTTTGATTTTGGAATTAGTTCATCTTCACTCTCACTTGATATATCATCCACAATACGTTTTTCCCTTTTGGGTGTAGAATGAGGAGGAAATAGTGGTTGCTTTCTTTTCAAGGCTTGTCTCTTTTTCAAAATATCCATCAGAAAGGTCTGCTTTCCTTCCTCAATGCTTGCCTTCTGGGATGCCTGAAAATACAAGTAACACAAGTATGAGGCTTTTAAATTTTTTCAGTTAATGGAGTTCATCTTGCAGGCTTTTCCTGTTACTTACAGCATTATCCTTAGCCTCCTTTCTTTCTGAAGTTTTGTTCTCTGGTGGACTTTTATCAAGCAGCTTTGGCACTCGAATCCTTTTCCCAGTTGCCAGCACATTTTCAATTTCCTCACACGTTTCTGGAAAAGCAATGAGAATAACTGTCTTACCAAGTAATTGTTTATGTTCAGTCTAGGATTACACTAAAGGTAACATCCATTTTTACTCTATATGTAGTTCTACTTGATTCAAACCTCTAAACTTTTAAATAAACAGAGATAGATAGATAGATAGATAGATCGATCGACAGACACATAGATAGATAAGATAGATACATAGATAGATAAGATAGATAGATAGATAGAACAACAACAAACAGATAGACAGACAGATAGATAGATAAGATAGATAGAACAACAACAAACAGATAGACAGACAGATAGATAGATAAGATAGATAGAACAACAACAGACAGATAGACAGATAGACAGATAGATAGATAGATAGATAGATAGATAGATAGATAGATAGATAGATAGATAGATAAGATAGATAGATAGATAGATAGATAGATAAGATAGATAGATAAGATAGATAGATAGATAAGATAAGATAAGATAAGATAAGATAGATAGATAGATAGATAGATAGATAAGATAGATAGAACAACAACAGACAGATAGATAGACAGACAGACAGACAGACAGACAGAGAGAGAGATAAGTTAGATAGATAGAACAACAACAGACAGATAGACATATAGACAGATAGATAGATAGATAGATAGATAGATAGATAGATAGATAGATAGATAGATAGATAGATAGATAGATAGATAGATAGATAGATAGATAGATAGATAGATAGATAGATAGATAGATAGATAGATAGATAGGCTAATTATCGGCTTCACATGTGTCACAAAAACTCGTCAGATCTGTAAGCTGTTAGGGCTGTAAATGAAAAGATACTTGCCTTTCATCCAGTAAGTGTGAGCAGAGAAATCCTCCGTATTTTTCGGGGCAAAGTCTTTAATGTATTTAACATTAACAACGTCCTTAACCCCATCGTCTAAATAATGAACATATGCGAACATTTTAGTAAAAACTATGTAACGTAAATGTAGATATCTAAAGCCCTCTCGGTAACCGTATTCAAAAAGTAACCGTTAATCACGTCACGTGAATGCGCGCGATACTTTGTGGCTCGCGCAGTAGTTGCGCACTGGAGTAGTTGGCATGGAAACCATAGACTGTAAACATAGAAGAGGTTTTTTTAGCGAATTAAAGCTCCACTAATGTAAGTGACAAAAAATATATGTTTATTTTATATTCCACCCAAATGTTTCTATTTCTATTTGATTAACTTGATCTTTTTTGACAGATAAATTAACACTTTGACCGTTAGATGGCGCTAGCACCCAGCTAATTCTGTCTGAGATACTACCACAAAGGCTATAATTCTCACTAATACAGACTCATGGTGGTGAGTGAAAACAGTCTACTAGTTGCTAGTATAATATATATATATATATATATATATATATATATATATATATATATATATATATATATATATATATGAGAGAGATTGTGTAGGATAAATCAAATAAATAAAAAATATAAATTTGTTCTTCACAAATATGGTAGGCTTATGTCTCATCTTAGATTATACATTGTTTAACAGAGTTTAAGAACCAGACAACAACAGAGGGACTGTGTTCTAAAATGAAGAGGTATAAGAAGTACCTGGAGCCAGACACTACTTATCTATTGCCAAGGACAACAAGATTCAGATCAAACACTTACAGTTCCAACAATGATGCACCTGGACCATCTAACAATGACAGTTTTTATCAGCATCCTGAACTAGATCACAGAAACCGTATACATAGCATTGAAGGGCATGGAGAGGAAGAATGTGAGATAAACAAAGTATGTGATGGAGTTGAGCCAGAGGAACAAAACAGCGTAAATGGCACTGAAGTCGATAATGTGGAAGAAAGTGAGACAAATGAAGCAAGCGATGGAGAAGCAATGGAATTAGAGGAAGGAAACTATGTAGATGGTGACAGTGAAATAGCAAGTGATGGGGAAGTCACTCAAACTGATGAAAGTGACGAAGGCAGTGATGTTGAGGAACATGATGATGATGGAGGAGAAGAAAACCAGTCATTTGCACATGATACTGGTCCAAAATTTGATGAAAACCTAAATGTCCCAATATGCAGATTTCTCTCAATTACAAAGGCTGAACTCCTCCTGCTGCTCATAACATTCACACTAAAGCACAATTTAGCATTTGCTGCACTGCTCGACCTTTTGAAATTGATTAATTTTGTTTTCTCTAAAACGGTTCTGCCAGCCAGTAAGCACATGCTTGGTAAGGTGTTCACACACTTCAGCCAGAGAACAGAACTTCATTTGTACATTCTGTCAGTCATATCTTGCAAGTCATAAAAAAGATAATCAGAGGAAACACTATGTGTGTTCACACTGTAACAAGATAAACAGTACCCAAGATCTGAAAAGTCAGAGTTACTTTGTAACTTTACCAGTGGATTTACAGGTTAAGTCACTCCTTGAAAATGACAACTTAAGAAATTCACTAAATTTTAGATTTACAAGAGAAACATCAGAGAATGTACTCAGGGACATTTATGATGGTGATATGTACAAAGAGCTCTCGCACCCAGGTGGAATTCTGCACAATAAGGATAACCTTTCATACGTGTTTAATTCAGACGGAAGTCCCTTGTACAAAGCCTCAGGTACATCAATCTGGCCAATACAGCTGGCTATAAATGAAATTCCACCTGCTGAACGTAGAAAAAACATGATACTTGCTGGTTTGTGGCATGGGAAAGGGGAACCAAGGATGGATATATTTCTTCAAAAATTTGTAGAGCAAGCGAAAAAACTGGTTGTAGATGGAGTAATGTGGTGGAACAAAATCACAAATTCATGGATAAAAAGTAAAATGGTAGGGTTATGCTGTTGTGTGGACTCTGTTGCTAGACCCATGATGCAAAACCTCACCCAGTTTAATGGCTACTATGGTTGTGGGTTTTGTTACCATCCAGGAGAATATATCTGTGGAGCAGTCAGGTACCCTGTTAGTGAGGAGCAACACGCTGACAGAAATGCATCAGAAATGATCCATGACATGGAGGAGGCAGTTAGCGGTGGGCAACCTACACTCAAAAAAATAACTTGTTGGTCTAACTTAATTCAATTATGACACCTATTTCCACACAGTTGAACTGATTTATTTGAACTTAAGCTAGGTTAATTGTACTAATGAGTGAAATTCATCCTAATTGAATGAGATCACACCAGTTTCATTTGACGTATTCTGTGTATGTTTCCTGAACATAATTCATTCTTGTTGATCCAACCAGTGCTTTTTTTTTTTTTTTTTTGTTACCATCATGGTGAAGATGTGCGCTTGTGCTTAGGTTTTGAGTAGCTGTTGTACACAGACATACATGTTTCATTACCATTGAGAGGGGAAAAGCTGATGACCATATGTAGACTGTGTAAAATTTGTGCTGGCCCTCCAAGTAATTTATTTATATTTCTATAAAAACTAAACTAAAATAACACTTATTCATATGCTAAGTAACATTTATAGCACGCAAGTAATGATCAGATAAAGAACTTCTCATTACTGGCTTGAGCACAGTTAATGCTCGTTGAAAACAATATAAATTTGTTTTACATAGCCACCTAGAGCCTAACCACAAGGTCTACACTTCAGCATAATGGTAACCTCAAAAAATCGACATAACAAACTCTTTTAAATGTCAAATATAACTGAACTTCAAACTTTAAAAGGTATTTCCCTTTACTAAAAAACACATTAAACAGCACTTAAGTTCAACATTTACTGTCCCAATCTTTCCCTATGCAAAGCATGCTGGGAACTAGAAATCCACTGCCCAGGTTCAATCAATGCAACATAAATGATTCATGTAGTCCCAACACAAATGGTTTAGGTTGACCTAACATTTTGCAAATTTAATTTCATTTAACATAATACAATTGAGTGCGAATGCCAATTAAGTAAAAAACTAAAGATTTGTGTTGGTTCAGCTTATTTTATTTAAATAAACTGAACAAGCAGCTAGAATCATTTTTTTGAGTGTATCAGAGGGGTTAAGGGCCTATCACCATTGGTAAATTTACCATATTTTGATGTGGTTTATGGATTTGTGCCAGATTATATGCATTGTGTTTTACTTGGCGTGACTAAACAATTGTCAAAGTTGTGGCTGGAGGAATTTGGTAGAGAGTTCTACATTGGCTCTCCAGACAATCAACGTGTTGTTAATGCACGCTTGTCTAAAATAAAACCCCCTCAGTATATTCGCAGACTTCCCAGGGATCTCAGTGAAAGAAAGCACTGGAAGGCTGCTGAGTGGAGAGCTTGGCTTCTTTTTTATGCATTGCCTTGCCTGAAAGATATTCTCCCTTCAAAATATCTTTGCCATTTTGCGCTATTAGTGCAAGCTGTTTACCTACTTTTGAGTGACAGCATTTCAAAAGATGATGTAAACAAAGCAGACCAACTACTCCTTGAGTTTGTTTTTCGCTTTCAGATGCTGTATGGTGGAAAGTGTATGACATTTAATGTCCACTTACTACAGCATTTGTCAACGAGTGTGAAAAATTGGGGACCTCTTTGGGCGCATTCAGCATTTAATTTTGAAAATGGCAATGGAAAGCTTGTAAGACTTGTTAAAAATGCCAGGGGAGCACCACTTCAAATTGTTAACAAGTTCATTATGAGTAGAACTCTTCCATTATTAGCAAGCACAGACACAATCAGTGAGAGCACACTCCAGTTTTGTCGAGAAGTTACTGAAACAAATAGACTAAAGCATACTGACTCACTTGGTGAAGTCTGTTTCCTTGGCTCAGCTGAAATTTTGTCACTCAGTTTTGAGGAGGACGTTGCTGTGAGGCAAATTGTTCAAAACATGCCTAGAGGTACAGAGTTTAACATCTACTGCCGACTGATGGTGAACTCTGAGGTCATTCACTCCACTGATTACCAAAAACCAGTCAGGTCAAATGACACTGTAGTTGTTTTAAAGGATGGAACATTTGGCATTGTCAGTAAGATCATAACTTTGAAAATTGAAGAGTCAGAGAGATGCCTTTTGCTGATAAAAGAAATATGTCCAGTTGATGCACCCCTTTTGGAGAATGGAAGATCAAGGGTTTTTCTTCCACATATTTTACTGTGCGCTTCTAATTTTGGTCAGTTAAGGGCCATTCCACCAACCGAAATCTTAAAAAAATGCTTATACATTACCTTCACAAATGAAAAATACATCTGCATCTTTCCAAACACAACTGAAAGGGACATTTAACTGAATTGAAAATATAAACTCTGTAACAGCACCACAAAATTACTGTAAAAAGTTAGGTTACATGTGTGATATTGTGTCACATGTGTTATGATATTCTACTTTATTATATATAGCTAGGCGCAAAAACAATTATTTTGAATAATTATATTATGTTAGCATTTTATTTCAACTGTAGTTTATAGTATTTTACCTATATGATGTTTAAACCATTTAAAAGGTCAATATGTACCTATTTGCATTCGTACACTGTATTTTTTTCCAAAATATACATATTTTTTTATAAATATCTTTAAAAAAATTACTTTATATTATAAATTGTATGTGTATGTATGTGTGAATATTTTATAAATATCTTTTAAAATATTATATTTTTAAATATTTGTTTAGCTTACATGTACATTAATATTTAAAATGGAATATTGTGCTGTATTCTGTGTTCTGTATTTTTATCTTGTGTATGAATTATAGTCATTTTTACATTTCTGTTTCATTATTTAATATCTGTTTGCCTAACTTATTAAAAGTTTCATATTTGCTATTTATTAGATCTGTATTTTATTTTGTATTTAATTAGCGCAAATGTACCGTAATTAGCACAAACCTCAACACACTGCAACTGAAGAAAACATGCATATAGAAAAAAAAAACACCAGCAAATTAAGAAAACACCTTCATTTTACTGTGTTGCAAATACGCACATCACCACATGCTTCAGACTTCAATTAACAAACTTTAAAGCAGCAACAAGGATGAAAACAGTTACTTATTTGCCATTTAGCTGTTGATGTTTTAGTTTTCTGTCTGACTGACTTTTTATCTGAATACCTATATGCAGTAGGCTGTATACCTATATATGAAAATGTAACATGGATCTTATTGGCTGAGAGTAAACTGCACCAGGAATCTTTAATCGGATCTTTAATATCAAATCATCTTAGAAATGGCTTGAATGGGGCACTTGGATTTTTATATAAATAAGCTAGTCTAACAGCTTCATGAAAAACGAATATGAGGTAATTTCAGAATTGTGATTTCCAAGTTTGGAAAAAGTCATGCAAAAATCATGTAATGTTTTTAATAGTCAATATACCATATGCATACTATATCCATTTTAAAAGGGCTGTACAAATGTAATCTAAGTACAGTGACTGGTATGCAACACTAGGTGCAGCTGGTCCACCAGCTCAACCAGGTCACGACCAGCTCAGCCAAGCTGGTCCACCAGCTCAACCAGCTCAGCCAAGCTGGTCCACCAGCTCAGCCAAGCTGGTCCACCAGCTCAACCAGCTCAGCCAAGCTGGTCCACCAGCTCAACCAGCTCAGCCAAGCTGGTCCACCAGCTCAACCAGGTCAGCCAAGCTGGTCCACCAGCTCAACCAGGTCACGACCAGCTCAGCCAAGCTGGTCCACCAGCTCAACCAGGTTAGCCAAGCTGGTCCACCAGCTCAACCAGGTCACGACCAGCTCAGCCAAGCTGGTCCACCAGCTCAACCAGGTCCCGACCAGCTTGGACCAGCTAATGACCAGCTTGGACCAGCTTGGACCAGCTACCAGCTTGAGCTGGTTTTAGCTGGATTTTCCACTAGGGCGAGAATCCGGGTATATTCGGTACCCACTGATAGGACTGTGGCAGTATTTATGTGAATATGACATGAGTGAAGCACAAAGCTGTGTTTACAGAAGAAATAATAGGTTAGAAATTAAATCTGACATCGCAGCCATGGAAACATTTTGGTTCATGCCGACTGAGAGAGACGTGAGTCCATAAATTTAAGCATTGTATTCTGTTTTGCGAATCGCGATCTGGTCACCCGATTAGCAGAGAATTTAACAATATTACATTAGTTATTCCACTGAACATGGAATCTCTGTTTCTTTTCCCAAATCTTCACTCACGCAGGGAATTATAAACGTTTCTTTCTTTCATTCGCATTTAGGCCAATTATAGGCTATTCGCATTCTTTACTGTGGTAAAGTTATTATCACCGTAGGCAGAAACCTTTTAGCTTGCGCGTCAATTTCTATTTCAGTTTGCGCTTGTTATTAGACTTTATAAGGCGCGTCAACTTTGTAGCTATAGCGTGTTTCACACACCAGTGATTTTTACTTTCGCTTTCTCTGGCAGCGCAAAATCAAATATAGCCTGTTTGTCTGAAGATAAAACTCGATCTTCAGACCTTTTACAACAAGTGTCAGTTGCTTGTAACATCAGGAGATAACATGAAGATATTATTAAAGAGAAATGGTCTCAAAGCGTAGAGCGGTAGGTTATATCAAAGACTATAATACGGGACTTTGGCTATATGACGCATCTTTGTGTGGAAATAAAAAAAAAACGAATGCTTTTTTAAATAATATTTAGCTGTCTTATTATTTAGGTTACCATTATTTACCTATATTTATTTGTTTTACAGGCTGTAGTGTGTTGTTTCACTGACGAAATAGCTAAAATAAACACGCACGTCTGTTACCCCTGTTGAAAAAACGAGCATATATGCTGGTAAGGTAGGTTTTGAAGCTGGTATGCTGGTTTGAGCTGGTTTATGCTGGTCCAGGACCAGTTTAGGACTAGCATGGATCAGCAGGACCAGTTTAGGACCAGCACCTGACCAGCATACAGCTTCAAAACCTACTTTGCCAGCATATGCTGGTTTTTTCAACAGTACACAATGGATGTTTGAGCATTTATTTTATAATTTTTTTTTATATATATATTTAAAAATTAATTTCATTGAGGTAGCCTATTTATATATATATACAGTACAGTCCAAAAGTTTGGAACCACTAAGTTTTTTAATGTTTTTAAAAGAAGTTTCGTCTGCTCACCAAGGCTACATTTATTTAATTAAAAATACAGTAAAAACAGTAATATTGTGAAATATTATTACAATTTAAAATAACTGTTTTCTATTTGAATATATTTCACAAAGTAATTTATTCCTGTGATGGCAAAGCTGAATTTTCAGCATCATTACTCCACTCTTCAGTGTCATGATCCTTCAGAAATCATTCTAATATGCACAATTGTACAACATATTTGTGTACAATATTTTTTTTCAGGATTATTTGATGAATAGAAAGTTCAAAAGAACAGTGTTTAACTGAAATCTAATCTTTTGTAACTTTATAAATGTCTTTACTGCCACTTTTGATTGATTTAATGCATCCTTGCTGAATAAAAGTATTCATTTCTTTAATTTCTTTTCAAAAAAATTCAAATTAAAATTCTTACTGACCCCAAACTTTTGAACGGTAGTGTATAATGCTACAGAAGCTTTGTATTTCAGATAAATGCTGTTCTTTTGAACTTTCTATTCATCAAGGAATCCTGAAAAAAAAAAGTACACAACTGTTTTCAACATTGAAAATAATCATAAGTGTTTATTGAGCAGCAAATCAGCATATTAGAATGATTTCTGAAGGATCATGTGACACTGAAGACTGGAGTAACGATGCTGAAAATTCAGCTTTGCATCACAGGAATAAATTACTTTGTCAAATATATTTAAATAGTACACAGTTATTTTAAATTGTAATAATATTTCACAATATTACTGTTTTTTACTGTATTAATTAAATAAATGTAGCCTTGGTGAGCAGACGAAACTTCTTTTAAAAACATTAAAAATCTTAGTGGTTCCCAACTTTTGGACTGTAATGTATATATTTATACACAGAAAGTGGGCGATTGTACTGTTCAAAGTTTGCCCAGGTGGCGTACAAATGGTTACTCTCAGGACAAACATGAATCGAATCATGGATTCGCCATCCGATGTTATGGATTTTACTGCTTTTTAAAGCAGCTTTGGATACAAACTTCAAGGTTGAGACATTGTGAGTAGTCCTGATATTAACATAACTGGCTCTTTTCTGCATTTTCGCTGGCAGCTACGACGGGTGTAGCCTGCCGCCACCATAACACACACACACAAACACACACACACACACACACACACTCCAAATCATATTTAATGTTTTTAAAATAGGCTATATAAAAAAGTAAAATAGTTCCAACAGATTTTGCTGTGGTACTGAAATTGGTACCGAGAACCGTAAAATTTTCATGGTATCCGTACCGACTACTGGAATTTTGGTACCGTGACAACATTAGTTGGACATTTAGAGAAGTTTCTGTAATGTTTTAGAATTTTGTGGTTACCATTATGCAGAAGAGTGTCAGCTGTGTTTAGGCTGTGTGCACTCGTATATGCATGTTAAGGAAAGAATTCCTGCTCGCAGTTCAAACGAGTTTGATCAATAAGTTAATTTTGAGTGCATTTTGTATAACAAATAAGTAACTCAATAAGGTAAATTAAGTCAAAAAATGTATTCACCATACATAATAAACATGACATAACAATAAACTGCACATATATATATTATGTAACTGACAAATTCAAGTGATTTGTATTTACGTTCTATCAGCTTTAAATTGTTATTTGTACAAATTACTCAATATAGTTGCGACACTTTTTATTTTTATTTATTTATTTATTTATTTATTTTATTTTTGTAAGTAAAACCAGCAGTTCAGTTTTTGAATGTGGTCTTTATCAGTGTGGAAACAAACCTTTTACTGAAAATATACAAAGATGTATAATATTGTTTATCTACTCAAAAATAGATGTAGTATTTTAAAAATGTTGATGCGACAGTTTGTCTGTTGGCCGCAGTGATGACTCTAGCAGAAAGAATGCCCTTTGATACCCAACGCTTTTGCAGGGTGTTAAACACCCTACAAGGTATTCATTAATTTCAGTTGTTTATTTATTTATTTTTCAACTGAGTGAATTCACACATGTGAGGTCTTTCAGAAGAGTTCCTGAGAGAAAATTTAATTGTGCTTAAAAACCAAACATTAGGCCAAATCACTACCTGGCATGTTCGCATTAGACCCTGATGTACTGCGATGGAATATATATATACTGTTAAATACTAGTGTATGATGTCTGTTAAATATGTTTATTTGTGTTTAAAAACCTTACATTTAAAATTACATTTTAAGGTGACGCAGGTCACACAAAGCCATCTGATTTTACTTTTCTAATTTCTACAAAGTTTCAATTCCTAGTAAATATTAATTAAACATATGATAAAACAAGAGAATAATGTTGACAAATATGTTTTTAAAGAAATAGGGATTACCATAGTCCAAACAGTTCCTCACATAATGACACCATTAAGGAAGGTAGACACATCTACTGTCTGTGTGTGTTTGTTTGTGTTTGTGTGTGTGAGAGTGTGTATATGAACGGACGTGCTGGCCAGATGAACTGCCGCTGTCCATGAGTAGCTAGTTTTACCCCAAATCAAATATTGTATTACACTTTTTCTTTATACCTGTATTCTGACACAATGTCATTAATTAGTGCTTTTTGTTTTATAAAATGTTCACACTACTTTTATCAGCCTGATAAATATGAAGTTAACACATAAAGAAACAAGAGAATCATACTACCAAATTCTTGACACAATGTTTTTAAGAATAAAACACAACTAAACCAGATACCATGTCATTTTTCTTTTTGACAACCCCCATTTCAGATGCAACCGTGAAGTGGAATAGGTCTTATTCTCAAAGTTTTGGAATTGACGCAAACATGCGATACAGGTATATGGCTAAAACCTCGTACTAAACAATGAAGGGAATATGCCTCAGCATGTATAATACAATATTTTTACACAAAGTATCATGGTTTCAGACCATTTTTAAAAGGTTTTAGTGCGATGTCTACATTTGGTCTCTTTGTCGTTTTTAGATGAAGACTACTCTTTGAGCATGGTAAAACATGCATAAGCATTAATGAACAAATACAGCATAAGAAAATTGAATGGCAGTCCTTATACATTAGACACCTTATACATTTTGTTTTGTTTTTTTACATATGACTTTTAAATAAGTTACAAATTACAAGTCAATGATGTCACGGACACACAATTTGACATGTTTGTCTTAATAACTTGTTCTTCTTTAAGAAAACCAAAATGTTTTAACATTTTGTAAATTTCAATAGTTAGCCAGCAAATCCAAGTGAACTGTTTATTACTGAGATAATTTACAGTTATATGTGAAACAAGCTCTGTCACATCAGAGTTGAATTCTAATTGAACATTGTTATTTCCCCCACATATTTAACAATGCTAGTGTTCTTGGTCACAAAGTTTTCATTGTAGCATACTGGCTCTGAACTCAGACCAAATATTAGCATGTAACAGTTTAAAGACATTTGTGTTTATGTTTCTTTGATTTTGTTTACATTTTTCTGAAACAAACTGTTTTACCACGGTTTCATTTTTAACATCACCATTCTTCTTTTGTCTGTAATTGTTTTTCTTTATCGTTTTACCCATTCCATTTTGTAAAACTGTTTCCTAGAATATGTTGTAATGTTAGTGAACTTTAGGTGTTCTCTGCATCGATTTGTTCGTAGCATTTGGTTGATTTAATAAAATGACGGTTTAAACCATCGTCTTGGGTCATTTTACATACTATGTTATATGTTGGGTAATAGAATGCAGAGCAAAGATCTTTGAAACATTTTATTTTGAAAAACATTAAAATAAGGCTGTAGTACAAACAATGTTCGTTAGTGTAGGAAGGAAGGGGACAGGGTCGGCGGTTAACTGCTGACTGAGCTTTATTTCAAAATTCAGAAATGTCAAACAAAAACTGTGCAAGGCACAAAACAAAATAAACCACAAAGGGCTTCACTCCAGTCACGGCATATACAATCCACAAAGGGCTTCACTCCAGTCACAGTATATACAATCCACAAAGGGCTTCACTCCTGGTCACGGCATATACAATCCACAAAGGATTTCACTCCAATTTGTCGTGCACCAGCGGCTCAGTCAGCAGTCCCCCTCTCTCTCCCCGACTCCTGCTTCTCGCGGCGTTTTAACCTGTCTCCGCGCCAATTACTGAAAAGAAAAACAGGTGTTCGTGATTTACATTTAACTCGCTCACTCACCAAAGATCTCCCGATGCTCTCTCCCGCTGCAGACCTCGCTGAACCACGCCCCCCTCGCCACATACCCCCACCGCCCGACTCAGGCCGGGGAGCCGTCCGGCCACATAAATTTATTACTTATCAATTTGGGGACGCACCTGTCCATGCCCCAAGTGGAAGCCCAGATACCTTACTTCCACGCGCCCAATCGCACACTTCTTCGGGTTGGCCGTGAGCCCGGCCCCCCTCAGCGATCTCAGGACGGCCCTCAAATGCTGCATATGCCGCTGCCAGTCATTACTGAAGATGATAATATCTTCCAGATAGGCAGCAGCATATGCACCATGGGGCCGCAAAATTTTATCCATGAGACGCCGGTGCCCCGAACAGCCCGAACGGAAGGGTAACGAATTGGTGTAATCCGAACGGCGTCGTGAAAGCTGTCTTTTCTTTGGATAATGGCAACAAGGGGATCTGCCAATACCCTTTCGTTAAGTCCAGTGTCGAATAAAATCGAGCCGTACTGTAGGGACCCGTTCGACAGACGTTACCAAATGGCTTTATCAGCCAGAGGCATGATTGAACAAAGCTTCATTTGGTCCAAAAGATCCATTTCCTGACAGGAAACACCTAGCCTTAGCAGAAGTGATGATGTGACTTCTCTTAACAAAGGACTCTGTCTAAAGGACTTCTTTGCTCATCAGCAATAAACTAATCAGAACCCATCACGTGGGTTTGATCACATTAAATCTATTGATTCTCTCACAAAACCCTCTTGTATTATCGGACGGAACAGGAAAACACCCATCAACGGATTTAAAGACAAATCTGTCCTATCAATACCTCCCTTGTGTGACAGGAAAACACCCATCAACGGATTTAAAGACAAATCTGTCCTATCAATACCTCCCTTGTGTGACCGTCCATCGTGACCCGGTCACCCATGACTCCGGTCAAAGTTTAAACTATCCTTAAGGACTCAATCTTGAATCTCAAAAGGGACAATTGTCGATTACTTAAAGTATTAACTATATCCAGAATAACATTTGCTATGATGTGATTACTAATATGTTGGAGTCAATGCATTATATGCATTATATATGTATTATTGTATTCCCGTATGCATTTTCTTTCTCTTGTAATCATTGTTTTTAATTAGGTCAGTCTAGTAATATGTGTGGAAAAAGTGTGTCGTGTTTGAGCTCTAAATGCAGAATTTATAATTCTCTGTAATTCTGTGTGAATGAAACATTGAAATTCAGTATCAGGAAAATATTAAGAAACTTTATAAAGTTGTTTATAAAACAGGAGAATGTTCTGCAGATATCACGCGATGTGATCAATAGACAATAGACGAGGTGTGTCTAATCTCCGTAGCAACGTCTCATTGGAGGCGATTACGTCTCAACGTCTCGCATCTGAAGAAGGGAGCCAGAATTGCTCCTTTAAAACTATGCTGTCCGAACAAGTCAGTCAGTTGAGAAATATGGGTAACACTTTAGAATAACTCACGCTATGAAGCATTAGTTAAGCATTAGTAAATAGTTAATTCATCATTTATAAAACATTAATAGACATTAGTAAGCCATTTATGAATACAGCTATAAATGCTTTGTTCTTGATTTATAAGCATATCTATAATGAGTTTAATAATTGTATTTTCATAATTTATTAATGATTTTTAAATTATGTATTACATTATTCACAAACCAGTAATTTAGGAGTTGTCAGTGGTTCATAAGATCATTTAGGAAGTGTAAGTAAATGATTAATAAAATATTTAAATGTACATTTATGCATCTTATTATTTATACATATAGTATTAGTTACTCAGTGTGTTAATAAATGCTTTATTAACATATTCCTAGTGTCAAAACTACCTCAGTACTAACTTTAAAAATTAGAGAACAGCAGTGTAGAAGATCACTGAACCTTTAAATCTCATTTATAAAAGCTTTACAAAGCATAAATAGTCCTCACTTTAGATGAGCTCACAAAAATAGTTAACTGACCACTTCTAAATGTTTTATAACTACCTGAATTAATCATGAATTGCAGTAGGAATATGTGTTAATAAAACATTTACTAACACACTAAGTAACTATTACTATGTGTCTAAATAATAAGATGTATAAATGAATGTTTAAATAGTTTATTAATCATTTACTTACACTTACTAAATTAACTACTGACAACTCCTAAATAACTGGTTTGTAAATAATGTAATACTTAATTTAGAAACAATAAATTGATTATTAGTAAAGTATGAAAATACAAATATTAAACACATTATAGATATGCTTATAAATCAAGAATAAAGCAATTATAGCTGTATTTATAAACTACTTACTAATGTATATTAATGCTTTATAAGTGATTAATTAACTATTAACTAATGCTTAACTAATGCTTCATAGTGTGCAGTTATTATAAAGTGTTACCGAAATATGAAATAAGGTCAGAGTCAGAAGCTGGAAGTCAGAAATCGGTCAGAAGTAGCCGAAGCACCGCTACTTTGACCACGGCGGAAAAGTCGCATGGGTCATTGAGAACTGATTGACCGGGGCTGATTTTCCATCTAACAGTCGTCGACTTGAACTACGAGCCACGCTGCTGATCAACAGCCGTCACATCCATATTCCAAAACCCTCTGCGAAATATCTGACCAAAGTCTCCCAAGAAGAGAGCCGCTCAAGCCAGACGCTCAGATCAGAACAGCAACATCCTTCAAAGCTTCCGCGCAACCCACAGGGCTTTCCCGAGAAGACGTCACCTGAAAGACAGCCAATCCAGAACGCGGGACTCCGCTGTACACGAGTCACGGAACAACCCGATTAACTCAGCTGTCAGAGCAAACGCAGTTACAAGCAAACTAGGGCTGCACGATTAATCACATGCTATTCTCACGCGCATTTCGTCAGTAAAGCCGGTTCCCTGATTACCGCTAAATTGCCATCACCTGCTTTCAAATGAAGCGGCATTTAATAGACAGAGCCGTAGATCACTGAAAAGCCACGCAATATCGCGTTCATATCGCAGATGAATCGCCTGCGATAATGAACGCGATATTGCGTGGCTTGTCTGTGATCTACGGCTCTGTCTATTAAAAGGCGCTCCGTTTAAAAACAGGTGATGGCGATTTAGCGGTAATCAGGGAACCGGCTTTACTGACGAAATGCGCGTGAGAATAGCATGCGATTAATCGTGCAGCCCTAAAGCAAACTTCTCTCTCTCTTGCTGGAAACTGGTGAAACTCCTTTAAACCTAAAGAATCAAGCCAAAGCTCTGCTTTTGTGATTTTCTTCCGGTTATAAGTTAAGTTAGCACTGAACTTGGGACTTTTCATAACTCATCAACTCCGCGAATGTGTGTGCATGTATGTATGTGTGTATGTGTGTGTGTGTGTGTTTAGCCTTAGTTTCCTGTAATCATTAGAAGTAGTCAATAAATCTTGTTTTGATTTTCACATGTACGAGTTTCTTGTATTGTGTGTCAAATTACTGCCTTAAACTTAAGATCAAGTTACCTCTTGCTTATAATAATATAATAATTATAATAACAATAATCATAATAAAATATTGTTACTGTTGACCACAGAATAATATTTTATCCAGAATTGGTAAAATACTCTAACCTCAATTTTCGCTGGACGAATAATCGATGAAGTGTTAAATATTAATTCTGAATCATTTACAGTGAATCATTTACAGTTGATTCAATTCTTATTCCCTTTAACAATTAAATTGAGCTAATAAATGACGTAAGGCTAAGGTACATTACAGTACCTAGCCGGTCAAGCAACTCGTCCACCCGAGGCATTGGATACGCGTCGAACTTCGACACTGCGTTCACCTTGCGGTAGTCCACACAGAACCAAACTGAGCCGTCCGTATTGGGAACCAAAACTATCGGGCTCACCCAGTTACTGCTGGACTCTTCTGTTACTCCCATTTCAAGCATAGCCTCTAATTCTGCCTGAACTACATTTTTCTTGTGTTCAGGCAATCTATACGGCCAGCTGCGAACCACCACGCCCGGCTCTGTCTCGATGTGGTGCTGAATGAGGTTTGTACGGCCCGGTAGGGGAGAAAACACGTCTGCAAATTCTGCTTGTAACTTGGATAAATCAGCGAGCTGTGAGGGCGAGAGGTGATCTCCCCCAGAGCGAGGGATTGTTTTCTGATATTCGCCTCTGGCCCGAGGTCATCCTCTCCGCTAATCACCGTCGCCAGCATTACTGACTCTGCCTCATTCCATTTTTTAAGGAGATTGAGGTGGTAAATCTGACGTGCTCCTCTCCTATCGGAACGCACAACCTCATAATCGAGCTCACCGACTTGCCGTGTCACCACAAATGGTCCTTGCCACTTTGCAAGTAATTTCGAGCTTGAAGTGGGAAGCAATACAAGCAATTTATCTCCCGGTGCAAATTTGTGTAAGTTAGCTCGTCTGTCATACAGTTGGCTCTGTCTGTGCTGGGCTTGTAACAAATTCTCCATAGACAGCCGCCCCAATGTGTGGAGTTTTGCTCTCAAGTCCAGCACATACTGAATTTAATTTTTGGCTTGAGATGGTCCATGCTCCCAAGTCTCTCTTAGGACGTCTAACACCCCACGGGGCTGGCGTCCAAAGAGAAGCTCGAAGGGGGAAAACCCCGTGGAGGTTTGCGGGACCTCTCGCACTGCAAATAACAGAGGTTCCAACCACTTATCCCAATTTTTGGCGTCCTCTTGAACAAATTTACGAATCATGGATTTAAGCATGCGATTAAACCGTTCGACCAGCCCGTCCGTTTGTGGGTGAAAGACGCTGGTACGCATGGATTTAATGCCCAACAATTCGTAAAGTTTGCGTAACGTGTGTGACATAAACGCCGTGCCTTGATCAGTGAGGATTTCTTTTGGAATCCCCACTCGCGAGATTAAACTAAACAGTGCATCCGCAACACTCTTAGCGCAAATGTTGCGGAGTGGCACTGCTTCAGGATATCGCGTTGCATAATCCACAATGACTAATGCAAAGCGATGGCCTCTTGCTGATCGCTCTAATGGCCCGATGAGGTCCATACCAATTCTGTCGAAGGGGACCTGCATTAATGGAAGGGGGCGCAACGGTGCTTTTGGGGTGGCCGGTGGGTTAACCAACTGACATTCCCAACAAGACGCGCACCACCTGCGCACATTCTCGTGAATGCCCGGCCAAAAGAATCAGGTCATGAGACGATTTAGTGTGGCCGTTTGTCCTAGATGCCCAGCCATCGGGTTAGAATGAGCCGCGTGGAAAAGCATTTCCCTGCGGCTCTTTGGAACTAATAATTGGGTCGTATCTTCTTTTGTTTGAGTGTCTTGGGTCACTCGATACAACCTATCTTTTATAATCGCAAAATACGGATAAGAAAGTGGGCGTTCAGGCTGGAGAGGCTGACCATCGATAGTGCTGACCTTTTCAAACGCGTTTTTTAGCGTCTCATCGTGAGACTGCTCCAGGGGAAAGTCATCGCGATTTGAAAGAATAAGATCTTCCAATTTCGCTCTGTTCCCCTGAAGCTGAACTCACTGGTCCCTGATCAGTCTCTCCCGCCTGTACTGGCACCTCCTTATCCCGCGATTTTTTTCTCCCGAGAGGCATCCGAGCATAAACACCCCAATAATTTGTTAAAGGCAGGCCAATTTGTACCCAAAATTATCGGATGCCGGAGGTGCGGATTAACTGCCACCTCCACGCTATGCTTTTGACCCCTAAATTGAATAATGACAGGCACTAACGGATATTCCACCACATCCCCGTGCACACACCTCACCTTAACCAAGCGGCCTGCATCCAATGCCCCGGACGAAATCAGGCTTTGATGCACCGAGGTTTGGTTACATCCTGAGTCCACCAAAGCCTGATAAGTACCCCCCTTGACACTCACAGGTATTTGGTACTCGCCAGCTTGACCGGGGCCAGCCTGCGGATTGTCCGGGACCTGGATCAACGCCCCAACCTCCATCACTGGACACCTGTCCACAAAGTGCTCCGGGTCCCCGCAACGCCAACAGGCCGGCCCAGACCTGCCCGCCGCTCTTGTGGCAGGGAGTGGGTTAAATGGTTGACGCGGAAAGAGGGGAGAAGCAGGAGCGGAGTCCGGCCTGGCGGCAGGTACCAGTACCAGTACCACGCGATCGATAACCAGGTCCACGTTGCTTCCCTCAGCCAGTAGCCATTTGCAGCACGAGTCCCGGAGCTGTTGGGCAAACACGAAGGGCCAGCCGGACTCGCCCAGGTCCAGAGAATGGAAGCGTTGGCGATGCTGCTCGGGGGTCCGGCCGACCCGCTGGACGATGGCCGCCGAAGATCGTCAAAGACCAGGAGGTTCTCTGCTGGCAGCTGCTGCGCCGCCACCTGCGACTCCCCCGAGAGGAGCGGGACCAACCTCATGGACCATTGGTCCCGCGGCCAGCCACTTGCCTCGGCTAACTGCTCGAACAAGTCGAGGAAGGCCTCGGGGTCGTCACATGGCCCCATTTTGTTCAGCGGCAGGTGGGTAGGCGCAGCCGTCTGCCCGATGGTCTCCTGGCGAACCTCCCGGTCAATCCAGCTCCGGAACCTCCTCCTGCTGGGCCTGCACGATGGCTTGAAAGCGGCATTCTTGGTCGGTGTGCAGGTCCAGCAGGGCCTGATGTTGCTCCTGATGCAGGACCGTGAGGGAGGCGATGACTTCCGCAAATGTCGAAGGGGAGGACGAAGATTGCATGGCAGCGGCCACCCAGCTTCCTTCCCGGGTTTCGGCACCAGTGTAGTACAAACAATGTTCGTTAGTGTAGGAAGGAAAGGGACAGGGTCGGCGGTTAACTGCTGACTTGAGCTTTATTTCAAAATTCAGAAATGTCAAACAAAAACTGTGCAAGGCACAAAACAAAATAAACCACAAAGGGCTTCACTCCAGTCACGGCATATACAATCCACAAAGGGCTTCACTCCAGTCACGGTATATACAATCCACAAAGGGCTTCACTCCTGGTCAAGGCATATACAATCCACAAAGGGCTTCACTCCAATTTGTCGTGCACCAGCGGCTCAGTCAGCAGTCCCCCTCTCTCTCCCCGACTCCTGCTTCTCGCGGCGTTTTAACCTGTCTCCGCGCCAATTACTGAAACGAGATACAGGTGTTCGTGATTTACATTTAACTCGCTCACTCACCAAAGATCTCCCGATGCTCTCTCCCGCTGCAGACCTCGCTGAACCACGCCCCCCTCGCCACAAAGGCATTATCGATGTGTAGTGTTATATACAATATGTAGGCCCTACATTGTGTTTAAATTTTACTCAAGACAATTTAATATGAGGATGTCAATAAAAGTCTTTAGCTCTTAAAAGCCTTTAGTTTTGAACCATTTTTAATATCTTAACATTGTACGGACCTTAGGTCATTTATTACCTCAACTTAATTGTTACAGGGAATAAGAATTGAATCAACTATAAATTATTCACTGTGAATGATTCAGAATTAATATTTAACACTTCATCAATTATTCGTCCAGCGAAAATTGAGGTTAGAGTATTTTACCAATTCTAGATAAAATATTATTCTGTGGCAAACAGTAACAATATTTTATTATGATTATTATTCTTATTATTGTAATTATTATATTATTATAAGCAAGAGGTAACTTGATCTTTTAAGTTTAAGGCAGTAATTTGACACACAGCACAAGAAACTCGTATATGTGAAAATCAAAGCAAGATTTATTGATTACTTCTAATGATTACAGGAAACTAAGGCTAAACACACACACACACACACACACACACATACATACATGCACACACATTCGCGGACTTGATATGAGTTATGAAAAGTCCCAAGTTCAGTGCTAACTTAACTCATAACCTGAGGAAAATCACAAAAGCAGAGCTTTGGCTTGATTCTTTAGGTTTAAAGGAGTTTCACCAGTTCCAGCCAGAGAGAGAAGTTTGCTTGTACCTGCGTTTGCTCTGACAGCTGAGGTAATCGGGTTGTTCCATGACTCGTGTACAGCGGAATCCCGTTCTGGATTGGCTGTCTTTCAGGTGACGTCTTCTCGGGAAAGCCCTGTGGGTTGCACGGAAGCTTTGAAGGATGTTGCTGGCTGGTGCAACGCGCTGTTCTGAGCGTCTGGCTTGAGCGGCTCTCTTCTTGGGAGACTTTGGTCACATATTTCACAGAGTGTTTTAGAGTCTGGAAGTGACGGCTGTTGAATGGTCAGCGGCGCGGCTCGTGGTTGAAGTCGGCGACTGTTAGATGGAAAATCAGCCCCGGTCAATCAGTTCTCAGCTTCTTCTTTTCAGCATGATTGTTTACTATTGTCTATTGATCACATCGCGTGATATCTGCAGAACATTCTCCTGTTTTATTAAAAACTTTATAAAGTTTCTTAATATTTTCCTGATACTGAATTTCAATGTTTCATTCACACAGAATTACAGAGAATTATAAACTCTGTATTTAGAGCTCAAACATGACACACTTCTTACACACATATTACTAGACTGACCTAATTAAAACAATGATTATAAGAGAAAGAAGATACATACAGGAATACAAACATATAATGCATTGAATCCAACATATTAGTAATCCCATCATATCATGCGTTATTCTAGATATAGTTAATATTTTAACAGATAAACAATTGTCCCTTTTTGAGATTCAAGATTGAGTCCTTAAGCATAGTTTACACTTTGACCGGAGTCACGATTGACCGGGTCAAGATGGATTGCTCAACACAAGGGAGGTATTGATAGGACAGATTCGTCTTTAAATCCGTTGATGGGTGTTTTCCTGTTCCGTCCGATAATACAAGAGGGTTTTGTGAGAGAATCAATAGATTTAATGTGATCAGACCCACGTGATGGGTTCTGATTAGTTTATTGCTGATGAGCTAAGAAGTCCTTTAGACAGAGTCCTTTGTTAAAAGAAGTCACGTCATCACTTCTGTTACGGCTAGGTGTTTCCTGTCAGGAAATGGATCTTTTGGACCAAATGAAGCTTTGTTCAATCATGTTGTTCATTGATAAAGTCATCGGTAAGTTCTGTCGAGCGAGGCCCTACAGTCCCCCTTTTGCTTGGCGAGGTTCCTGGTGCGAACGTCGGCAGGCACTGGAACAAGAGGCAGAGAGAGAACAGACACACACAAGACACAAACAACATCTCCATCACTGACTGAATTCTGGTGAAGGGCTTGGGAAACTTGGAATAAACGGGTTAGGAACACTTCAACTAACATAGGGGTGTGTTGTTTAAGACCAGTTGTAATTGGGTGGTTTCGATTGATCTAATTGTCAGTGGTTCGACGAGGAGGTAGAGGCATGATCTCAATCAGGTTGGTTGAGTTCTCGAATTCAGGTTCAGGTTCTTGGTCGGTTTTATCACGTCGGAAGATGCGCGGGACGCCCGATGTGCATCTATCCAAAGACTCTTGCACGGCGTTCACTCGCTTGTGCAGGAGGAAGGCCAGTGTCAAGATCACAATATATCCTACAATAGTAGAGAAGCAAAGTGCTGTGTCAGCAGCAGACCAAGACCGAATGAATGACACGCCAGCGGGCGGAAGGCGAGCTATAGCTTCTAAGGCTGTGTCGACAGGAGTCAGATCAATAAGTTGCGTTCCTTCCTCCCTGATCCTCTCTTCCGATTCTGGATCGAGGACGAAGGAATGCTGTTTAAAGTACGGTGAGATTTCGAGTTCAGCCTAGTGCTCATCGTCGTGATACACGGCAAGATCGTCGATGTGGAGGATCGAGCCCTTAGGGACATTGATCCAGAGAGTTTGGTTAGGCAGGATAATGCGTGTGGCAGCTAGTGTCGGGTCTAATTGATTCTAGGCCGCAGAAGCCCTCGGTATTATCAAATACGAATGGTTTACTCGGGCAAAGGTAATGAATGTCTTTAATGAATGTACGCAGTTTTAGGTTTGGTGCCAGGTACAACTGTTTGTTGTTGTCATGGTACGCCACGACCTCAGGAGTGTGTATTTTGACATAGGTGTTCCCTTGCCAAAATCAAACATTCACAACGTCTTTGAGCCGGTAAATATTATTTGAATCGATAATGGGCAAGCTGAAGAGGAAGACTGATGATAGCAAAAGAGGAGAAGGGAAAGCATAAGGAGAGAGAGAAAAGAAAACACAAAGAGGCACAAGGACACTGAGTTCACTAGAGCAAAGAGAGTGTCACATGTGTGAAGCAACTCCCTTTCTACTAGAGGTTGTTCCTAGCAGTGCTATGGAGGAGCATGTGTAAGTGTTGTGTAAAATAAAACAAAACTTTACCTAGAATGACAAAGTCATTAGTGGGGTGTAGATTATGGGATTGTCGGTCTGTGTCAGTGGGTTTGAACCTCCCCTTTTCCTGTCGGTTGGAACCTTGGTGCCTCTTTATCTGGTTTCGATGGACCCATCGAAGGACAGGCTCGTTGCGGCCTTGTCTGATTTTGATTCGGTAGGCGAGGTGGTAGGTGAGAGCTTGTCCACGATCTCATGTGGTCCTGTCCAGTGAGGTAGGAATTTCTTTGACAGGTGATGGGGAGCTTTCTGCCTTGGCTGGGTGAAGCTGTAGTACCACACTTTGTCTCCGACATTGAGTTCTTGGTAAGAGGCCTTTTTGTCGTAGTAGGCTTTACGACCTTCTGCGCTTCTTTGGAGGTTTTGTTGTGCGAAGGCGAAAGTCGCTCTCAGATGCTGATGCAACTCTTCCAGATACTGGTGAGTGGTGTAGGCGGTGACAAGGTTCATGTCACCAGGGTGGTACAGCAGGTGTAGCGGTAGTGTCATTTGTCGCCCTGTCATCATTTCGAATGGGGCTACTCCGGTAGACTGGTGAGGGGTGGCCCTGATGGCCATCAGTACCTGAGGGAGCTTGATTTCCCAATCCTTTTGGTTGGCGGACACATACTTCTTCAACATGTTAGCCACTGTCTTGTTGGCTCGTTCGACCTGCCCTGAGGAAATTGGATGATGGCTTATGTAAAGCTTGGCCTGTATGCCCAGGAGTTTCCATACATCCTGCATAACCTCAGCGGTGAAGTGGGTTCCTTGGTCAGAGTTGACTCTTAGAGGCAGTCCAAATCTTGAGAAGATGTGGTTCATTAACAGGCAGGCTGTTGTTTCTGCTGTATCGTTGGGAGCTGGGAGACACTCTACCCACTTTGTGAATTCGCAAACCACGGTGAGGAAGTATTTGTTACCCCGTGTTGACCGTGGCAGGGGTCCTACCCAATCTATTTGGAGGTCTGACCATGGGAAGGTCATTCCTTTCCGTTGTAGTGGTGCTCTGTGGTTTGGGTTTGCCGGTTGGAACTGGCAACACACCAGGCATCCTTTTAAATATTCCGTCACATTTTGCTGCATGCCAGGCCAATATGCTACTTGTTTGAGCGTTTCATAGGTGGCCTTGGCGCCATGGTGTCCAGCGCATGGTGCATCGTGGGCGTGTGTCAGCATCATCCCCCTTTGGCCCTGAGGAACTACAAGCTTTGGCGCAGTTAGGGGCTCAGGGACATATGTGAGAACGCCGTCCTTGAGATGCAGCATGTGCTTGATTGAGTGAAGGTGGCGGAGATCAGAGGACTTGGATAGGTCGGAAGTGGAAATGGGATGAGTTATCGGGTCGGAAAAGTGAGCGACAATGGTTTGCAGCATTGGATCCGACGCTTGGAGGGTGAGATCATCAGTAGTGAACTGAGGTGAGAGGTCAACATGGGAGGAGGCGGGGGTTTGCGCGCCAATGGCGTGCTGGCGGCGGGTTATGGCTGCAACTGAAGGGTTGGGTGGGAGGGGTGGGAATTTCCAAGGCTCTCCATGTGATGCACCTGCTTTGGCAAGGGCATCGATTTGGTCATTGAGATCTTTGTCTTGCCCTGGTTGGCGTAAATGACCTCGGACCTTTTTCCAGTAGATGATCATGTCATGTCTGGTGACAATGGCATCGCATGCTTGGAAAAGTTCCTGATGTTTGACAGGCTTGTTGTTAGCTGTCTTGAATCCATTCTGTTTCCATCCGGCTAGGTGGCATGAGAAACTTGGACGGGCATAGTTCGAGTCAGTACATATCAGGAGTTCTTTGATGTTGTGGGAGGCGGCCAGTTGTAGGGTGATGAGGATGGCTGCCATCTCTGCATATTGAGATGATTGAGGGCCTAACTTGAACTGTTGTGGTGGGCAAGGGTCATTGTTGAGCCAGACCACGCCTGCTCCCGCTTTCAAGTTGCCTTGTTGATTGTAGGAGCAACCATCGACATATGCTGTGGGCATGCCTTCACACACATTCTCCTCGAAGTACCTATAGTTTATCAGTTGCGGTGGTGCCGGTTCTTTGGCTTCTGCTGAGGTATTCAGCGTGTCTGTTGAACAGCTCTGACAGGCTGCTAGCCCGTTTCCCAGTGAGGATTTGTGGTTTTGGGCATATCTTGCCTCGACGTCTCGTCCTTGGAGCGTCATTAACCATGTAGCTATGCGGGCGTTGGTTACCACGCCATCCCTGATTCATTGGCTGTTGAGGAAGGTCACTGGTTGGTGACACGTTTCAATGATAACCTTCTGAGCTCCAATGTAGTTGGAGAAACGCTGAATGGCCCATACAGTGCAAAGCAAGACTTTTTCGCACTCTGAGTATTTGCATTCTGGGGGAAGCAAGGTTTTGCTGGCATAAGCAACCACCCGTTTGTCTTTGTCGTGGAGCTGGTACAGACCTGCACTGAGGCAATGATTGGAGAATCCAGCTTCCAGATAGAATTCTTTTCCTGGGTCGGGGTAGGTGCTGTTGCAGGGTCGGATGACCCCCTTTTGTAGCATGGAGTCAATGATATCTTGCACTGATTCGTATGATGCTATCGGAATCTTGTACTGCCGCGCAAATGTCGGTTGCGCATTTGGGTGAGTTGGGATGCGCACCATGTGGATATCAGTCAGGCCACAGTCCAGGGAATCCTTTGCGAAGGAGTCCTTGTATTTGCACAGAACTTTTTTAAGTCCTTGGCGATCCATTTCACTGTGGAGGGCATCCGCCTCGCTCAGGATTTGTTGGACTTGTGTATTGAACCCGGCGTAGGGTTCCTCTGAGTCATTTAAGGGACTGTGGGCCTTGACGGTCAGTTCTACAGGTGACTCTGTTGCAGTCTGTGTTGACACAGCGTAGACAGCGAGGTGAGTGTCATCTGTAAGTTCTGATCGGCAGACACTTTCTTTAGGCACCGGCAGAATAGAAGTGATGGCGATGATCTCATGGGGCTTTGTAAAAGTTACAGTGTTGTGGCATTCGTCTGAAATTAGTTTGGCTGGTATGTGGCCGATGACAGGAACCGTCAGTTCAAAGTCATGGAATGCCTGGTTGATGAGCCATCCCAGGTGACTGGCTTTTGGCACATTGATGTCTTTGGCCATACAGTTGTTGAACAACACATACACAGCACGAGATGACACTTCTATGAGAGGTGTGGCTTCCAAGGTCAGTCCTAGTTTTAGGCAGGTCCTGGAAGGTTGGAAGAAGCCTAGCTTACTATTAAGGGTCTGGCCAGGTCGCATGTTGAGGCGGACACTGACACTCTTGCTGTAAGTGGGGACTATGGCTTCTTGCTCGTTGATCATGGCGCATGCATCTGGTATTGTTTGACCAGATCGAAGATTCTTGAGGTTGATTGAAGATATCAATTGGTGTGACAAGGGAGCCCATATGACGTCATTCACGGTGTCAACGCAGGCGTTGAGACGGACCATGATGTCTGCTCCTATGTAGATGTCATGAGGCAGGTTGGGGACAACCAGGAAGTAGTGACTCAAGAGTCTGTTGTTCCATCGTATGTCTACAGCACAGACGATCTTGGAGTTAGCCATGGTTGTTGACCATGGATTGAGAGGGAAGCGGCTATGCTTTGAGATGTGTGGTATGCTCTTATTTGTCTGCTTCAATGTTCTGAAGAGCTTCAGGCTGATAGCTGAGTTTTCAGCCCACAGGGCTAATGCTGCATCGGGCACTGATATGTCTTGGACATTTATGGCAGTCATGATTCGGAGGGAACCTGAGTCTGACACTTGCAGTGAGCAGAGGAATGGGTCTTGGTTCTTGTTGCTTGAAGTGGAACTTGCTCTTGACTTGCATCGTCAGTCAGTAGATGGGGGGCAGTGGCTGTGACTTGACACTGCGATTCGTTGGAGTTTACTGACTGGAGAAGCAGAGGCTCACGGACTTGCGTCCATATCTTCAGGTGCTTGAAGTCTATTAAGGGTTCAAAGCGGTTAAGCAGGTCCTTCCCAATGAGGAGAGGATATGTGTTGAGTGGTGAGACGTATACTGGGTGAACAAGGTTCATTGGTCCCACAGTTAGGTGAATTGGGTCCACATGTTTTAGTTGTAGGCCTGTGTGGGAATATGCTTGGAGGTTCAGCTCACACCTTTGAAGTTTAAAGGTTCCATTAGACCTCTTTGTTCTGCTTTGGACTTCTTCAAGGAGTTCTGTTGACATTAGGGTGATGTCAGCTCCAGTGTCAAGGAGGGCTTCAACCTTGATGTGTTGTTCGATGATAACGGAGAGGTAAAACTTTCTTGCTATACCTTTTTCAATGAGATCACCCAGGAGTTGTGGGACTGGAGTTTGGGATGAGAGAGGTAGGATGTCAGCATTTATTTCGTTTTCTTCGGAGGAGTGGCAGACGACCAAGACAGCACTTTCAGGAACTGGAGTGGTTTCCACAGCAGGTGTTTGTTGGATGCTGCTGTGATCTGACCCATCAGGTGTTGGTTCAGTTTCTGACTGTTTTGTGGGATGTTCAGGTGGGACTTCTTGTCCGTTTGAAGTTATGGTGCTTGTGGTTCTCTGGGAGAGAGATGAGGTGCTGTTCTCTGGGCTGTGTTGAGTCAGGTGGTCGCTGCCATCTCGTCCAGCCGCTAGTCAGGATATATCTGGTTTCTCTTTCTTTTCCCACTTCCGGTCGTCCTCCTTTCGTTCATCATCATTTTCATCAGCTCTTGAGAGTCGAAGCAAGGTGAAGTGTTTTGTTCTGGTATGGATTTATTTTGGGCTCTGTCAGCTTGGAATCTTTGTGAGTTTTTTCGGCGATTCCTTGGGCTGGTTGCTCCAGGGTGTGTTTGTCGTTTTCCCTTGGATTCACATGAGCCTTTTCCTCTGGGGTTTCCAAATGAGCTTGGCTGATTCCAGGGTTTCTCCCAATGACTCTCATGAGGTCTTGATTGGTTCCATGAATTTTCCCAGTGACGTCTAGGTGAGCGTTGTCGTCCACGTGATCCATCCCAGCGGTTGTCTCTCTGTTTAGGTCGAGTACCAGTGTGGGAGTCCCACTCTCTGTTAGACGAGCATGCATTCCACTCTTTGGGTGTCGGCTTGGCAAGGTCTTGACGCTGGGTGCCCTCTAGGGCCAGCCCCTGACTCTGAGTGTTGAAGTCAAGAACTGCTGTGGTTTTGGTGCCCTTTTCTAAGGCCATCTTCTGTTTGCAGTAAGCTTTGTGCGCCAAGTCTCTTAACTGTTGAGCACTCATTGTGTGTGGACAGGCAAGGATGCCAAGATGGTGGCTCACCCCAGGATGGAGGTTTCTCAGGAAGAGAGTTTTTTCTCAGGAAGTTCAATTCCTCCTCCATATTCTGTTCATTGTGAGACCCGAAGTACGCTAGCCTGAGTCGGCTATAGAAGACTTGAGGAGATTCATGACGACCTTGTTTTGTTTCCAGGGCAGCAACTAGTCCTTGTTCTGACTCAGGGTCGGCAAACTCTTTAATGAGAGCTTCTCGGAGCAGGTGGTAATCAGTCTTTGTGTGGGCAGGCTGCCGGTCCAGGAAGCTGCGCACTTCAGAGCTGGATGTGGCTCTGAGCAAATAAAGTCTATCTTTGTCAGTGATATTGGGTCTCATCTCCAGATGGAAGTTAATATCTTGCAGATAACTCTGAACATTTGGACTATCTGGCACATTTGGAGTGAATTTGCCAATGTTTCTAGCAAGCTTGTCAATGACTCTGAGGTCCAAGCCATGAGATGATCTGTGGCTGGCTGGAGCACGTTCTTTTAGCTTAGTGGGGAGGTAGGATTCTTCGGAGGGAGCTGGTGACTGTTTTGGCACTGCCCCTTCTGATCATGTGCCAATCCAGGAACAGGGGAGCCGGTCCTGCTTGGCAAAGGTGAAGTTGGTGTCCGACGTGTTCTTGACGGCTCACAGCGCAATTCATATGCATGCTTGAGTTCCTCTTTAATACTGTCGGACTCTTCTTTGATGTAGTCAAGCTGACGTGTTAGACGGCTGACGGCTCATTTCTTGACTCATTCAGGTGAGTTTCGAGAGCTTTAATTCGGCTGTTCTTGTCTCTGAAGTCAGCCTTTGCTTTTTCCAGTAGCTGTTCTGCGTACTGTAGCTTGTCGGAGAGATCAGCGTAGTCTGCTCTGCCTCGTTCCATTTCTTGCGTAGTAGCTGCTAGGGTCTCTTTTAGCCTGTTGATCTCCTCTTTTGCGCCTTGTTCCACTTCATCAGGCCCTTCTTGTCTTTCCTGAGCCTCCAGCTCCAGCTGTTAAATGCGACGTTGTGCACGTGTCAGCTCCTGCTGGCGATGGGCGGCTTGCCTGTCGCTCAGTTTGAGGGTGGCGATGAGTGTGTGGCTTAAGGAGCCGGTGATCTTGGCTAGTTCTTTGTGGCTGTAGCTCTGGCTTGGGTCTTGTTTCATGAGGCTTGTTATGCTGTCATCCAGCTGGTCCTGTGTCTGATGCTTTAGTGTTTCAGCGGCTTTAGGTAGGATGCTGTCTGTTACAACACTTAGCCAGGTCTCCAGATCCTCCCAGTGTCCAGCAGGGTCTGTTGTGCGAGACATGTTTGCACCGCGAGGGAGATCGAAACTGACACAGACCTTGAAGAAAAGAACAAAACAAAACACAACAAATCAAACAAGCAGGGCAAATCAAAGGTGTAAGGGTGCAATGTCAAGTCAAGTCAAGTCAAATTTATTTATATAGCGCTTTTACAATTGGTAATTGTTTCAAAGCAGCTTTACATATAGTGTGCTAGCACTGGGAAAAAAAGTCCTAGGAGGGAAAAAACCCCTTGGAAGATATATATAATATATGTAAATGGATATGGAGATCAAAATCTGAATTATACATTTTTATTATAGAGATTAAAAATAGATTATATATAAATATATGTAAGCGGATACAGGGATTAAAAATCAGAATTATAGATGCAGCCAGAACTGGATCTGTAGGCCCATTGTCTCCTGGGCTACGTTGTAGTCAGGTCCAGACACAGGTTCTCCATCTGATCTGGATAAGGCCTGGATCCAGCACCCGGCAAACCTCAGGATAAGCAGAGAGACAGATATTAGCGTAGATGCCATTCTTATTCTGATGTACAGGTATATCTAGTGTTATAGGAAATGTTCTTGGTTCCGGCCGACCTAATTATTGCAGCGTAACAATCCTTTAACGGATTTGAAAAATGTTATTGTATTGACAATGTGTTATGTGTATGCAAGAGCAAAGAGATGTGTTTTTAGTCTAGATTTAAACTGACAGAGTGTGTCTGCTTCCCGAACAATGCTAGGAAGTTTGTTCCAGAGTTTAGGTGCTAAATAGGAAAAGGATCTGCCGCCTTCAGTTGATTTTGATATTCTGGGTATTATCAACTGGCCTGAATTCTGAGATCGCAATAAACGTGAAGGACTATAATGTATTAAGAGCTCACTTAGGTACTGGGGAGCTAAACCATTTAGAGCTAGTAAGTAGCAAGATTTTAAAATCTATACAATGTTTAATAGGGAGCCAATGTAATGTTGACAGAACTGGGCTAATATGGTCATACTTTCTGGTTCTAGTAAGAACTCTAGCTGCCGCATTTTGGACCAACTGTAGTCTGTTTAAAAGCCGAGCAGAACAACCACCCAGTAGAGCGTTACAATAATCTAGTCTTGAGGTCATGAATGCATGAACCAACTGTTCCGCATTTGTCATTGAGAGCATATGTCGTAATTTAGATATATTTTTTAGATGGAAGAAGGCGGTTTTACAGATACTAGAAACATGACTTTCAAATGAAAGATTGGTATCACAGAGCACACCCAAGTTCCTAACTGAGGACGAAGGTTTAATGGAGCACCCGTCAAGTGTCAGAGAGTATTCAAGGTTTTTTCGTGAGGAAGTTTTTGGTCCAAAGATTAGGATATCAGTTTTTTCTGAATTTAATAATAAGAAATTTCTTGTCATCCAGTTTTTAATGTCAGCTATGCATTCTGTTAGTTTTGTGAATTTGTAGGTTTCGTCGGGGCGCGAGGAAATATAGAGCTGAGTATCGTCAGCGTAGCAGTGAAAACTAACACCATGCTTCCTAATTATCTCTCCTAAGGGCAGCATGTACAGAGTGAAAAGCAACGGTCCTAGTACTGAGCCTTGTGGTACTCCATATTGAACCTGTGATCGATACGACATCTCTTCATTAACCACTACAGACTGATATTTTTTTATTCTTTCTTTCCTCTTTATACAGTGTGTTCCTGTTTGTCTTTTGACTTGTTTTAGATATGTGCTTCCAAATTCCCTCTATTACTAACACTCGTAAATCGCGTGCTACACGCTGTAGGCAGCGCAACCATAAAAACCTGCGTTCTTTACCCATGTCACCTACTACATTGTTTTCTATTTCGATTGGGCTCTGGAATTGTCAGTCTGCTGTCAACAAAGCAGACTTCATCACAGCTATTGCTGCTTATTCAGATCTCCATCTCATGGCTCTGACTGAGACATGGATCAAACCAGAGGACACTGCCACACCAGCAGCCCTCTCCTCTAATTTCACTTTCTCTCACACCCCACGCCAGACTGGGAGGGGTGGTGGTACTGGTTTGCTTATGTCCAATGAATGGAAGTTCAATCCATTACCATCTCTCTCTGAAAATCGCTCATTTGAATCACATGCAATTACCATCACCTACCCTACTAAAATTCATGTTGTAGTTGTTTATCGTCCCCCAGGTCAGCTAGGTAACTTCTTGGAGGAGTTGGATGTGTTACTCTCATCCTTCCCTGAGGATGGCACTCCTCTGCTAGTACTTGGTGACTTCAACATCCATCTAGACAAACCTCAGGCTGCTGACTTCCACACGCTGCTTGCCTCATTTGATCTCAAGCGAGTGGCTACCTCAGCTACCCACAAATCAGGTAACCAATTGGACCTCATCTACACACGCTGTGGCTCCACCGACAATACACTGGTTACTCCACTACACACCTCAGACCACTTTCTCATTACTTTCACACTCAACATGACCCCCAGCTCATCACACACTCCACCACATGTCACTTTTCGGCGAAACCTACGCTCCCTCTCACCATCTCATCTATCCTTTTCCGTTTCATCCACACTTCCTCCCGCTAACCAGTTCTCATCAATGGACACTAACACTGCTACTGACACTCTCTGCACCACTCTATCATCTTGCTTAGATGATTTCTGCCCCCTTTTAACCAGACCAGCCCGCGCCACCCCCTCTGCCCCCTGGCTCTCTGATGTTCTCCGTGAGCATCGGTCTAGACTCAGGGCTGCAGAGAGGAAGTGGCGCAAATCTAAAAATCCTACTGACCTTAGCTTATATCAGTCACTCCTTTCTTCTTTCTCTACTAATGTCTCCAATGCTAAAACCTCCTACTACCACACTAAAATTAACAACTCAAATGACTCCCGGACACTTTTCAAAACCTTCTCTTCTCTTCTTTGCCCTCCTCCCCTCCCTCCCACATCAGTTCTTACAGCTGATGACTTTGCCACTTTCTTCACACATAAAATAACAACCATCAGCAGCCAATTCTCCACACCACAAACGGACAATAACATCTTAACTGAAAACACACAAATTTTCCCCTCCTTCTCCATGCTATCTGAGGCAGATGTTTCCAAACTCATTCTTTCCAATCACCCCACTACCTGTCCGCTAGACCCTATCCCCACTCATCTTCTTCAGGCCATCTCCTCCTCAATTCTACCTGCACTCACTCACATTATCAATTCCTCCCTTCACACTGGAACATTTCCCACAGCTTTTAAGCAGGCTAGGATTACCCCACTGCTTAAGAAACCCACTCTGAATCCAGCACTTTTAGAAAACTACAGACCAGTATCCCTTCTTCCTTTCATTGCGAAGACACTTGAGAGAGTTGTATTCAACCAACTGTCTACTTATCTCACACAGAACAACCTTCTTGACAACCACCAGTCTGGTTTCAAAAGTGGCCACTCAACTGAGACTGCCCTGCTCTCAGTCACTGAAGCCCTGAGACTGGCACGAGCATCTTCAAAATCATCAGTACTCATCTTGCTGGATCTGTCTGCTGCCTTTGACACAGTGAACCACCAGATCCTCCTGTCTACACTCATGTCGAAGGGCATCACGGGAACTGCGCTCCAGTGGTTCGAGTCTTACCTCTCAGGTAGGTCCTTCAGGGTATCTTGGAGAGGTGAGGTGTCCAAGTCACATCATCTTGCTACTGGGGTACCTCAGGGCTCTGTGCTTGGACCACTTCTCTTCTCCATCTACACATCATCACTAGGATCGGTCATTCAGGATCATGGTTTCTCCTATCACTGTTATGCTGATGACACACAACTCTACCTCTCATTCCAACCAGATGATCCGACGGTTGCTGGTCGTATCACAGCCTGCCTGACAGCTATTTCTGCCTGGATGAAGGACCACCACCTCCAACTCAACCTTGCAAAAACGGAACTGCTTGTGATCAGTGCAAACCCAACACTTCATCACAACCTTTCAGTTCAACTTGGCTCTTCAACCATCACTCCTTCCAGGACAGCCAGAAACCTTGGAGTGGTGATGGATGATTGTCTAACCTTCACAGATCATGTTGCAGCAACGACCCGGTCCTGCAGATTTGCCTTGTACAACATCAGGAAGATTAGACCCTTCCTATCGGAACATTCCACACAAATTCTTGTCCAAGCTCTTGTTCTATCCAGACTGGACTACTGTAATGCTCTCTTGGCTGGCCTTCCAGTATGCACTATCAAGCCTCTGCAACTGATCCAGAATGCTGCAGCAAGACTGGTCTTCAACGAACCGAAGAGAACGCACGTCACTCATCTCTTCATCAGTCTGCATTGGCTGCCAGTAGCTGCTCGCATCCAATTCAAGGCTCTGATGTTTGCCTACAGAACGACCGCTGGCTCTGCACCGTTATACCTTAACTCACTACTTCAGACTTACGCGCCTTCCAGAAACTTGCATTCTGCAAGTGAACGGCGCCTTGTGGTGCCATCACATAGGGGCACAAAATCACTCTCCCGGACCTTCTCCGGGACTGTTCCTGGCTGGTGGAATGACCTACCACGCTCTATCCGTGCAGCTGAGTCTCTAGCCATTTTCAAAAAAAGGCTAAAGACGTATCTTTTTCGGCAGCACTTGACCCAGTAGTAGTAGCACTTACCTTGACTAATATTCTTCTATCTTCTATCTGTGTATTTATTTAAAAAAAAATAAATAAATAAATAAATAAATTTGCTATGAGCACTTTACTGACATAACTGTGACTTCACTCAGCACTTACATACTGTTGTTCTCATGTTGATTTGACTGATTCTACTACTCTCATTTGTAAGTCGCTTTGGATAAAAGCGTCTGCTAAATGACTAAATGTAAATATAAATGACTAAATGATAACGGTCAGATAAGTACGATTTGAACCATGCCAAAGCAATTCCACTAATGCCAATATAGTTTTCAAGTCTTTTTAAAAGAATGTTGTGATTGATAGTGTCAAAAGCAGCACTGAGATCTAATAACACTAATAGAGAAATACAGCCACGATCGGATGATAGGAGTAGATCGTTTGTTACTCTAACGAGAGCAGTCTCAGTACTATGGTATGGTCTAAATCCTGACTGGAAATCCTCACAGATTACATTTCTTTCTAAAAAGGAGCACAGTTGTGTTGAAACTGTTTTTTCTAGTATCTTTGACAGAAAAGGTAGATTCGATATTGGCCTGTAATTTACTAAATCTCTCTGATCTAGTTGAGGTTTTTTAATAAGAGGTTTAATAATAGCCTGCTTAAAGGTTTTTGGCACGTATCCTAGTGTTAAGGATGAATCAATTATATCAAGAAGTGGACCTACAACCTCTGGAAGCATTTCTTTCAGTAGTTTAGTCGGCATTGGGTCTAGCATACATGTCGTTGATTTTGATGATTTGATAAGTTTAGATAATTCTTCCTCTCCTATAGTGGCGAATGATTCTAGTTTTACCTCAGGGACACTACAGTGCACTGTCTGAAGCGAAACTGTAGACGGTTGCATGTTTTTAATTTTCTCTCTAATATTATCAATCTTGCAAGTAAAGAAGTTCATAAAGTTATTACTGCTGTGCTCTATGGAAACGTCAGCAGTTGAATCTCTGTTTCTAGTTAATTTAGCCACTGTGTCAAATAAATACCTAGGATTATGTTTGTTTTCTATTAAGAGATTTGAAAAATAAAAATCTGTACTCAATCATTTTTTCTTTCCACGAAAGGCGAAAAACTTCTAGTTTTGTTTTCTTCCAACTACGTTCAGCTTTTCTAACAGCTCGTTTTAGAGCCCGAGTGTGCTCATCATACCACGCCGTTGGATTAGTTTCCTTAATCTTCTTTAGACGTAAAGGAGCGACTGCATCTAATGTGCTGGAAAAGAGAGAGCCTATAGTTTCTGTTGCAGCATCAAGTTCTTCTAAGTTGTCAGGTATACTAAGGCGATGAAACTGCTCGGGGAGATTATTTATAAAGCAATCTTTAGTGGTAGACGTGATGGTTCTACAATATTTATGGCTGGGTGGTGGTTTTGTAGCCTTGGCTAATTGTATTATACACGAGACTAAATAATGATCTGATATATCATCGCTCTGCTGTAGAATTTCAACAGCATCAATATCAATTCCATGCGACAGTATTAGATCTAGGGTATGATTACGACAATGAGTGGGTCCTGACACGTGTTGTCTAACTCCAATAGAGTTTAAAATGTCAGCAAATGCCAATCCAAATGCGTCTTTATTATTATCTACATGGATATTAAAATCACCAACAACAAGGACTTTATCCGCAGCCAGTACTAACTCTGATAGAAAATCAGCAAATTCTTTGATAAAGTCAGTATGGTGCCCTGGTGGCCTGTATACAGTAGCCAGCACAAATGTCAACTTACATAATGTTACATAAAGTACCATCACTTCAAAGGAATTATATTTGAAATTCTTTTGAATTGTTCTGAATATATTACTATAAATTACAGCAACACCTCCCCCTTTGCCTTTCTGTCAAGGATTGTGTGGATAATCATAACCTTGAGGACTAGATTCATTTAAAGTAATGTAATCGTCTGGTTTTAGCCAGGTTTCTTTCAAACACAGCAAGTCTAGTTTATTGTCTGTGATAATTTCATTTACAATAAGTGCTTTTGAAGAAATAGATCTAATGTTCAGTAACCCAAGCTTTATCATTTGTTTATCTGATTTATCTGTGATTTTCATTTTTTGAACATCAATTAAATTTTTACCCTTAAAAGGTTTCAGAAGTTTTTTGTATTTACTAGTTCGAGGTACAGACACAGTCTCTATGTGATAATATCTAGGTGAAAGAGTTTCTATGTGCTGTGAATTATTTGAGTTCTGTGACGAGAGGCGGCTAGCAGACGGTCGGTTTAGCCAGTTTGTCTGCGTCCTGATCTGGGCCCTGGTTTGTCATGTTTCAGCTCTAAGACTATGTGTCAAATTTCTAGATAGAAGAGCAGCGCCATCCCGGGAGGGATGAATACCATCTCTTTTCAACAGATCAGGTCTGCCCCAAAAGCTTTTCCAATTGTCTATGAAACCTATATTATTCTGCGCACACCACTTAGACAGCCAGCCATTGAGTGATGATAACCTGCTAACTATCTCATCACTCCGACGAACAGGAAGAGGGCCAGAACAAATTACTTCTGCTGACATTGAATTTGCGAGTTCACACACCTCTTTAATGTTAATTTTAGTGATCTCCGACTGGCGAAGTCGAACATCATTTGTGCCGACGTGGATAATGATTTTAGAATATTTACGTTTAGCATTAGCCAGCACTTTTAAATTTGCTTTGATGTCAGGTGCTCTGGCCCCCGGCAAACATGTGACTATGGTGGCTGGTGTCTCTATTTTCACGTTCCGTGTAATAGAATCGCCAATGACTAGGGCACTTTCAACAGGATTCTCAGTGGGTGCGTCACTGAGTGGGGAGAACCTGTTTGATGTTCTAATCGGAACGGAAGAGTGGTGTTTGTTCTTGCCATTATGCCGCCTCACAGTCACCCAGTTAGCCTGCTGCGTGGCTTCTACAACCGGAACCGAATGTGCAGTGTTTACTAGGCTAGTCGCATCCAAAGCAGTATCTAAGGCCCTTTCATTCTCACTATCCTCAATTAAAGTTTGGATGCGTGTCTCTAATTCTGAGATTCTCTCTGTCAGCCTGACAATATCCCTGCATTTATCACATGTGTAAGTCTCACTGCTGACAGAAAGAGCTAAGCTGTACATGTTGCATTTAATGCACATGATAATCGTTGGACATGACTGACCGTGTGTTTGATGAACGCCGTCCGAAAAACTGCAACGCACACGGGACTCGCTGGCTGGATGTCTCGGTCGCTTGCCGGTGCCTGGGGTAAGGGTGATGTGCGGGACGCTGTACCTCGCGGTGGATCGATGAATGCCGGGCAGCAACGTCTCCACAGCTTCCCGATCTGGCGAGGACAGATCAGAATAACATACATCGGATAAATCCGCCATTAAATCGACAAGGAAGGTTGGTTTAGAGGAAAAAAGAAAGTAGACGGTAGCTAGCAGGCTAGCGGCCTATGGCTAACACTAGGTGATTATGCTGGTGGATTGCTAGTAATAAATCGTTCCGTTTAGTAATACTATGCAATAGGTTAAGTAATCTAGTGAAAAATAAGAAAGTTATATTATGTGAATAGGAATACAGAGAAGGATTTCGGATAAACTCCACGAAGCTCCAAACGTAGGTCAGACAGCAGGCAGGCAGCAGCGTTGAGCAGCGTTGAAGCATGCTGCGCTCTGTTCAAGTGTGAGCTAATGGGAATGAGTAATGAGTGTGTAAATGTGCAGGTAAGACTGGTTCTCGACTGTGGTCCTCTCGTGGATGTGCTTCTAACTCGGAGTCTCGACTGTGGTCCTCTCGTGGATGTGCTTCTAACTCTGCGAAAAGAATCAGTAAGCACACACACAGATAGCACAGCTAGAGAACAGCAGAAGAAAAGAAGAGCACAAAACAAACAGAATAGTATTTAGCAAAGAGCAGAATAATAATGGGGTGCTTCCAGTTTCCCTATAAAATAAAGTTTCTGTCTTTAACACTGTTTGCAGAATGAGTTTTGTAAAATTTAATTTAGAAGGATGGTTCTAGACAGGGGTTTTTGAAAAGGATTTCAAAGTACCAGGACTGTGATTGTTATTAAAATTCCCTTCGGGGTGAAAGAAAAACAATAACAATGACAGTATTGGGTTCTCAGCTAGTAGGATTGACAACCATGCACCACAAAGTGTTTCTAGATGTGTGATCGGGGTTTATGGACGCCTACCAGTCTCCTTGTCGACCTGCTCGAGCCTAGGCTGAGTAGGATAACAGGATGAGGAGGGAAGGTAAAGTGAGTGTCGTACTATTTTAAAAGAAGTGTTCTGTTTCCCAAATATTTGTTAAATATTTCTCAAAAACTCTGCTTTTATGACTTTCACAGGTACGAACCCAAAAACCAGCAGCAGTAGTCAAACCAGAAGAGGACAGCTGAGAGGGAGAGAGAGATAGAGGGAGCAAGAGAGGAAGAGAGTGGAGTTTTTTCCAAAGTTTGGAAAAATTACAGGGTTGACAGAGTGGTGGCGCTAGGGAGTCGCTACACCTAGGGGGTTAGCTTGCTGCTCTAGCAGGACAAGTTAACTGACCCAAGTATTGAGGAAGACCCCCAAAATTTTCCTTAAATAAATGAATTAAATCAAAGACTGAGGGAGTGAAAGTCTGAGACTAAACTTTATTTTAAATGAATTTTGAATTCAAATTTGGAAGTTGTGAATTAAAATTGTAATGGGTTCAGCATTAAACATTGAGAGCAATTATAATCAAATTAATCAATCAATCAAGTATCATCTGAATTAGGGAAGCCCAAATCCTAATTAATGACTAATGAAATTAAAATTTCAAAGCAATAATTATTAGTTAATGATTACAATTGACAGATGTTGGTAAGGAACTACCATTAAATTAATCCACAAATATCCCTACCATATGAAAGCTAAACTGCAATTCATTATGAAATTGATTTTAAATTAAAATTGAAATCGAATTAGAATTCCCAATCAAAAATTCCTAATCCCTGATGTCATGAAAATCAATAAGAGCAGTTACAAATAACAGGAAATGTCAATAAAATAATCAGGACGATTGCTAATTATAAAACAAAACCGTGTTTAACTGACAAGAGTAAATTTAGGAGAGAGACAACTCTTCAACAAATGAGATTAACAAAACAGGTTTATTAATTTAACATTTGTCACGTTCTCTCAAATGGGAGGAGATGAGAAAAGATAAGATGTGTAAGTGAGAGAGAGAGGGAGGTGAAAGCACTAGAGTGAATTAAAGTTCAGTAAGAAAGAAGTCATTCCAACATTGCAACATTGCATTCAGACCACAAAATGCTATGCTAGCCACTAGCCCTTTAGCAATGCTACTAGCTTTACATAGACTGTAATGCAACCGCGCTAGTTTTAGCTAGCTCAGCTAATGCTAGGCTGTGTTTACACACAGTTAAATATGGCGCTGGCAGACTGCGTATGCGCACTTAAAGGTTATCCCGGAAAAGGTTTCTTAGGGCTTCCGGGTTACAGCTGTCACTGTCGTGGTGACAGCAACGCACAACAAAGAATACACTTGTTCTATACTCTTTGCACACAGATAATAAACAACAAAAGCACACTAATTATTGAACTGACAGCGCAGTTCACATTCACAATGAACCATTCAGCTTCTCATGTTTCAGAGCTGAACAACCCCCACACGTTTGTCACAGACATGTCAGGTTCCAACGTCACCCAATCACAGCGCGCACCATCTCCAGAATACTAATCACCGCCACCTGCACCTCATCACTCCCCTCATCAGCAGCTCCATAAAACACTCACACTCACAGCACTCCACGTCCGGTCTTGTTTGCATACCATACCAGTTTATGCTTACCTCAAGGACTCCCCTTCGCATACCTACCTGTCTCCATCGTGTCGATTCCCATTGTGTTCTTCGTCTGCCTCGTGAGTGTGTTCCCGTCAGCTTCCAAGTGCTCCAACGATCTCCAGTCTCCAGCGTCTAACTCCCTGCAAAGAAAAGGACAGTAACTATTCCAAGTATTTCCAGTTCAAGTCATTCTACTACCAGTTCACTCACCTGTTTCATTCTCCTTGCTCTCCTGTGGTCAAAATAAATACTGTGTTAAGTGATACCTGTGTCTGTCCTCCGTCTACTGTAACAACGTTAGAGTGAGGCACATTAATCCACAGATTTTTCTGCAATTAATAATAGTAACGTTACTGAGATCTCGGCGATCTGAATCATTCGTGTCAGTTTCTGGACACGCAACAACATGCAGGATTTACTGCAACAAATACTTGATCAAGAATTTTCCAAATAATCCCATTCAAATCGAACTCAGACACGCATAGTGTTTAGAGTATTAATATCTCATCTCACGAAAGAGCGGATATAGGCGGCACATTAAGTAGCTACTCTCTAATGTAACCATGCAGGGATTTTAGCTTAGTTGAAATAACATTGGAACACGCAATATTATCCACTATAGCTACAAGGCCTTAAATGGAACAAAAGCAAGCAACACGCTTACTCTGTCCTGGTGCGCTCTCAGGCGACTTTCTTTTCGTCTTGGCAGACAATCTTAGATTCATTTACTGCAGTATTAACAACAACAACAACAACAACAACGTGCAGACAAACAACTCGAGTTCAGATTTCATTCATCCACCGAGCCTTATGTGCAATCATTGTTATGACAATCAAAAGCCTCGTTTCTGTTTCTAATCTATCTTCCGGATCAATAGAAAAGATACAATCACACAAGTTACTTGTTTTGTGTACAAATTAGATTAAACTGCACAAATTTTCTCCACCATATATGTACGGACCTTAGGTCATTTATTAGCTCAACTTAATTGTTACAGGGAATAAGAATTGAATCAACTGTAAATGATTCACTGTGAATGATTCAGAATTAATATTTAACACTTCATCAATTATTCGTCCAGCGAAAATTGAGGTTAGAGTATTTTACCAATTCTGGATAAAATATTATTCTGTGGCCAACAGTAACAATATTTTATTATGATTATTATTCTTATTATTGTAATTATTATATTATAAGCAAGAGGTAACTTGATATTTTAAGTTTAAGGCAGTAATTTGACACACAGCACAAGAAACTCGTATATGTGACAATCAAAGCAAGATTTATTGACTACTTCTAATGATTACAGGAAACTAAGGCTAAACACTACAGGTCTACAAAGAAGACCCGAGACCCGAGGACCCGGGACCCGACCCGGGACCCGTACGGGTTCGGGACTATATTTTAAATGGTCAGCCGGGCCCGGGTCGGGTCCTAATCTATTACTCCGGTTCCCGGGTCTGATTAACATTGTGTGTATACCCAAGCCGATTTGATTCGGAGATCACCCGGCCGTGTTGGGAGTCAGTCAGCGCTGTGCGTGTTTTGTAACTTGGAAAGTATGAGCCGGGAAATAAGGTGAAAAAACACGAGTGACCCCAGCCATCAGAAGCAGAGCGGCGGAGTTAATGCAAGCAAACGGTGATCATTGAGTTTTACTATTCCTATCGTGTGCAACAGTAATGCAAACAAACTTCAAATCTCAAGAACTGCTTGTAGCCTTGCACATTCGCATTTAAATAACATAGCCTAGCTATTTCAGATCATTAACAAAATATGAACTATCACACAAATGTTTTCTGTGACGCTTAAAGCTTATGTTTCAGGTTGCTCCAGCTAACGCGCATGTCTCATGCGAGCGCACTTTCTTTCTCCCGTTTTTATAATAAAATTATGCCGTCTTGTTATATCTAAAGTTTTGGTCAGACTCGGCTCAGAAAGCACAGAAATGCTAACGTCAGCGGCCATGTCACTGAAGAAACAATCGTTATTATAGTTCAAAAGGGCAAACAGTCAAAGTTATTTTATTATGTGAGTTGACTCGAGTCTCGAGATACAACGAAATAATGCAAAACTGCAAAGTCGCATTTGTCATCGTGACAGCAAGTGAACTTTTAAAGCTGGAATAATGAGTGGATTAAGCATTTCAATCGGCAAGAGAGGAATAACGGATGAACTTTCTTGGCAAGTGCATCACAGTCAGGTACAAGGGAAAAAGCTACAGCCTACTAATAAGACAACACGTTTTATTTTCGCAACTTGTTTATTGACTTATTAATAGCAATTTGATGTGGAATAGACCTATGTGCCGATCGGGTCCAGACGGGTCCGGTCGGGGTCGGGTTCGGGTCCAGCTTAGACGGGTCCGGGTAGTACATTTATGGCATTTCTCGGTTCTGCACGGGTTCGGGTCTGTGGAATTACAAATTTAAGAATCTGTTTAAAATCTACAGATCCTACATCCTGACCATTTGGCAGGACAAGCTCAAGATACAGCAGTGCTTTTGTCTCTATGATAATGTAAAGGTATAGGTGATACTGCCAGACTGATTGGATTAGCACCTATGCATTTGAATGACACAGTTATGCTGATTAGATCATGGCTGGGAAATGTAAGCAATGATCTGATTCCTGTACTGCATTTGCATCCTTTGTTTAGATTGTCCACACCTCTACTCTATGTATCCCTCCCCCTTGAATGTATATGAAGTACCAAGTCACTGCTTTAGTTAGACTTTGGATGACCACAGCGACGCACAGCGTGTTTCTCAATAAAGAGTAACTTCTGCTTCAAGAGATCCCAAAGTCTCCTGGTCTATGCTTCTGAGATTTCCAACAGTTTTGGTGCCGTGACCCGGATAGAGCTTCTCATCTCAATCCAGATTGAAACTTCAAGCACAACAAAGATCTGATCCAAAGGAAGATCCAGGCTGAATTCTCCTGTTCACCCAAGGGTTGGTGAGTGATACTCTATCCAAAAGAACCATTAAGACCAGTACTAATGTGTTATCCTCTGCGCCGTCAGAGAAGAGTTAACAGACAGCTGTAGGGTTTGGTTAACTAAGTTATCCTCTAAAAATGTTCTTTTAGAGATGAAGTTTATCCTCTGTTTAGGCAGGGAAGTTTAGCATCACATGCTAATAATTAGGTATCCTCTGTTCAGGCAGGGAAGAATTAGTGTAAAGTGCTAATAATTTGTGTTGTCCTCTGTTTTATCAGGGAAGGTGGTGTGTTAAAAGAATAGCCATCCTCTACTTTGCTAGAGAAGAAGGTTCATCCTCTGTTAATTCAGGGAAGGTTACAGTTGTTACAGTGGGTTAGCAGGTTGGTTCTACTCTGCTCACCAGAGACGGTTGAATACATTACAATGTGTATTAACTAGGTTAACCTCTGCTCTGTCAGGGAAGTGTTGAAGTGTATTGTTGTACCAGAAAGACATTACACAATGTTGAGAAAGAACGCTAGACTTATTCCAACAACTGAGAAAGGTGGACTAGCTACTCCTTTATGGACAGATAGTGAGTTCAAATCAGTGTTAGGAAAGCACATGGACTCAATAGTGACTGAGTCAGTCAGATTGGATTTGACAAAGAAATTTGGGATTCATCCAGAAAAAATTTGGTCCATTGAAGAATGCAAAAAGTTACTTGGTGCTTGTATTCGGAAGAAAAATATGAAGGGCATTATCTGCTGCCACAAAGAATTTACTCTATCCATTGCACAAGAACAAATCCAACATATTGCTAAGTTAGAAGAGCAGAACAAACAGTTGCACACTAGAGTGTCTCGTCTCACTCAGAAGTTGGGCCTTAACAAAGCCTCAACCAAATGTGACTCAAAAGACCAACAGTCAGATGAAAGCTATCCTGACTTACAGTCTTTCTGTAGACTAGAGGGCAATAGCAATACTGGATTCATGGATAAAGATGTAAAAGCAGTTGAAGTGTGTGGAGTGAGACAAAAGGCTCAGAGTAGGGCAAAAGGGTTGACACAGTTCCATCTGTAACCCCCATACTGCAGTTACAAGCAGTCAGTACCGCTATAGGTCCTGAAGACATAGAAAGAATTGCTGAGAATTTGCCATCAGTGCATAGAAATTTTTCTGAGTTTAGGACAGAGTTGTCCAGAAAAATTAAGCTCTATGATATGTCCCTAGCTGAAGTCACACAGCTAATGTCACAAATCCTGAAAGAGTCAGAATTCAATGATTTTGAAAGTGCTGTAAATAATTCTGAGTTTCAGTATTCCAGCAAAGGCGAATTGAGAGAAGGAGTTCTGAGAGTGTTACAGAACCTTGTTGGACCAAAGGTAGACTGGTCAAAGATCACTAGTTGTGTACAGAAGGATGAAACTGTAAGTGAGTACACTGAAAGATTTTGTCAGTCAGCGGCAGCATACAGTGGAATAGTTGACACTCCAGAGAAGGTGTTAGAGGATAATGGACCACTGGTCCGCATGTGGTTTGATGGGCTTTCATCAGAATACAGAAATGCATTGCCTTTCTTAGACCTCACATGGTCCAATGGAACCCTGCAAAACAACTTGGATAGGTTAGCTATTTGGGAAAGAGACTCAGATGTCAAGACAAGAGTAAAGATTGCAGCAGCATCCTTTAAGGTCAACACAGAGAATCGACAGAAACGTAAATGTCCTAAGAGAGAAGGCAGATGTCATTACTGTGGTAAACCTGGACATTGGATGAAAGAGTGTAGGAAAAACAAAAAGACATTAAAAGAAATGAACAGCTTTACTCAGCTCCTACTCAGTCTACTTGCTACACTGAAACTGCCCCTCCCCTCTTCTCCAAACTCTTGGAGCAGCAGCTTGCTGACATGCTAACCATTTGGGCTGTGAGTGCTTAATTTCCCCAGTCATTTACAAGAAAGCTGAAAGACTCATTCTGAACAAAAGAAAGTTGACTATCACTTCCATCATTTGGGGACACAGGTTAAGTACACTTACAGCCTTAAATGTTATGCTACAGCACACTCCATTCACTTGTCCATCCTCAATGGGTTATGATGTCTGCTATGACTGATGTTTCAATGGAAGATGGAGATGTAGCACCTTAAATTTGGAAACTAACTACAGGGAGAGAATAGGACACACAGACCAGTGAGGAGCCCAGGGAAGAACCGAAGTGCATAAGGCTTCGGGGGCTAAACCCTGTGGTGAAGACTTCCTCATAGGTTTCCCCCTCTCTCAGTTTATCCCCACCTTACTGGTCTATAGGTGTCAAATTGATTAAGACTAGGTTAAGAAAAAGAAGAACAAAACCACCATACGATCACTAGAAGTTTATGATGATCAGAGTTAGACAGAAAAACTATACGATCATCAGAGGTGTAACGTACTAAAGTCTATGCATGAATACTGCTGGTCTGCTGTCTCTTTGTTTTCTTGTGTGCAGGTATGTGTATATGCCATGATGTCTCACAAGCAGCACCTGGTGTAAACCATCACCTCAGATATCCATGAACAACCTTCATGATGACGGAGTCATCTGAGCAACTCAGAGTTGCACGACGACAAATAATCATCTTGGGACAAACATGGAAATGGACTCTCCCGGGAACAGACTCCACAGATATTCAGGCGCCATGGACTTTTAGGAATTCCACGCTTATGCTACATGGTTTTTCTGTGTCATCATGTAGTTAATACAACATGTTACCACCCTGCATTGTATATGTGTGTCAACAGTATACTCAAGTTAAAGAACAACACTTATGTAAATGTTGGACACGACACAGAATAAGATGTATGTGCCTGTAACTGTTACAAGTTGCATGACTGGAAGATGGAACTTATGTTAACAAACATATGTTATAGAAGGGATTTAAGAAGGTTTAAATTTGTATTATGTGAGCGTTATTAGAACTCTCAAAGGGGGAACTGTGGAATTACAAATTTAAGAATCTGTTTAAAATCTGCAGATCCTACATCCTGACCATTTGGCAGGACAAGCTCAAGATACAGCAGTGCTTTTGTCTCTATGATAATGTAAAGGTATAGGTGATACTGCCAGACTGATTGGATTAGCACCTATGCATTTGAATGACACAGTTATGCTGATTAGATCATGGCTGGGAAATGTAAGCAATGATCTGATTCCTGTACTGCATTTGCATCCTTTGTTTAGATTGTCCACACCTCTACTCTATGTATCCCTCCCCCTTGAATGTATATGAACCACCAAGTCACTGCTTTAGTTAGACTTTGGATGACCACAGCGACGCACAGCGTGTTTCTCAATAAAGAGTAAGGTTCAGTGTACCACAGGGTCAGTGTACCACATTTACGGGTCTCTTTGGGTTTGGGTATGAATTTTTGGACCCGTGAAGATCTCTACTAAACACACACACACACACACACACATATACTTGTTTTTGTGAAATGTGGGGACATTCCATAGGCGTAATGGTTTTTATACTGTACAAACCGTATTTTCTATCCCCCTACACTACCCCTACCCCTAAACCTAACCCTCACAGGAAACTGTGCACACTTTTACTTTCTCACAAAAACTCATTCTGTGTGATTTATAAGCCTTTTGAAAAGTGGGGACATGCTGAATGTCCTCATATTTCACCTCTTTTTGTAATACCCATGTCATACCCATGTCATTATACACATTTGTGTCCTGATATTTCACAAAAACAAGTACACACACACACACACACACACACACACACACACATACATACATGCACACACATTCAACTTTAACAACTTTATAAAGTTTCTTAATATTTTCCTGATACTGAATTTCAATGTTTCATTCACACAGAATTACAGAGAATTATAAACTCTGTATTTAGAGCTCAAACATGACACACTTCTTACACACATATTACTAGACTGACCTAATTAAAACAATGATTATAAGAGAAAGAAGATGCATACAGGAATACAAACATATAATGCATTGAATCCAACATGTTAGTAATCCTATCATATCATGCGTTATTCTAGATATAGTTAATATTTTAACAGATAAACAATTGTCCCTTTTTGAGATTCAAGATTGAGTCCTTAAGCATAGTTAACACTTTGACCGGAGTCACGAGTGACCGGGTCAAGATGGATTGCTCAACACAAGGGAGGTATTGATAGGACAGATTCGTCTTTAAATCCGTTGATGGGTGTTTTCCTGTTCCGTCCGATAATACAAGAGGGTTTTGTGAGAGAATCAATAGATTTAATGTGATCAGACCCACGTGATGGGTTCTGATTAGTTTATTGCTGATGAGCTAAGAAGTCCTTTAGACAGAGTCCTTTGTTAAAAGAAGTCATGTCATCACTTCTGTTAAGGCTAGGTGTTTCCTGTCAGGAAATGGATCTATTGGACCAAATGAAGCTTTGTTCAATCATGTTGTTCATTGATAAAGTCATTGGTAAGTTCTGTCGAGCGAGGCCCTACAACATCTTAACTTAACTCTTAAGTAAAAGTTAAAAGTCTGCACAAAAAGAAATTCCATCTTATCTACTTTCTAAAATGCATGTCATGGATCTATTGCAACAATTCATAAGTGCTTGTTTTTGTTTTGTTTGTTTTTGACCTTGTAACTTTTTAATCAAAATATCTGGATTAAGTGAAATGAGTGAGTAAACTTCTCGCTGGTGATATATGTAGGACTTTTAAATTTTGCTATTTCTGCTGCACAATGGTTTTCATTATTTTATATCATTATTTATGACTTCCTGATGGCCACCCCAATACATCCCTCACAACAGGGGGTGAGGGCGGTCCCCAATCGGCTGTCCTGATAAACTCTACAGAGAGCTCACTTATCGCAAGCAACCTACGTTTCCATAGCATTCTGTGTGTGGGAGCTGGTGCTGCAACCTATAGACAACCTGATAGAACGTAAATACAAATCATTTGAATTTGTCAGTTACATAATATATATATATATATATATATATATATATATATATATATATATATGCAGTTTATTATGTCATGTTTATTATGTAGGGTGAATACATTTTTTTACTTAATTTACCTTATTGAGTTACCTATTTGTTATACAAAATGCACTCAAAATTAACTTATTGATCAAACTCGTTTTCCATCCTTAACATGCATATACGAGTGCACACAGCGTAAACACAGCCGACACTCTTCTGCATAATGTTAACCACATTATGTGTGTGTTTGTGTGTAAATATATATATATATATATATATATATATATATATATATATAGGCTACCTCAATGAAATACATTTTGAAATATAAAAAAATAAAAAATAAATTAAAGCTGCAAGCAGCGATGAAAGGGCCCTCGCACCCGGGCTCACCGCCACCCGTTGGCCTCAGGAAAACAGCGAACAGTGGGCAACATGCATGTAAGCGAGTAAATACAGGAGAATTATGGCAAAATCATGTAAAAGTGCCACACTTCCTGCTGCCAGCAGGTGGCGCTACAGCTAACTGAATATTGTCATATAGATGTCTTTAGGCCAGGACTTTTATCACTCATGTGAAGTTTGGGGCAGATCAGACATAGTATGCCTGAGTTACAACAGCTTCCTCTTTCATGGCGAAACATCAGACTTTGTCAGTCCGCCACGGACACGCCCTTCAACGAAAACTCAAGATCTTGGATATTTATCATCACTAAGGTCTTAAGATTAGACTGACAACATATGATGTTGATCTTGTTAAATCTCTATGAGGAGTTAATCACAGTGTAAAACATGTCATTTCCTGTTGCCCCTAGGTGGAGCTATGACTGTAACTGAATATTGTCATGAAGATGTCTTCAGGTCAGGACTCTAATAAAACACGTGAAGTTTGGGGCAGATCGGACATTGTTTGTCTGAGTTACAACAACTTCCTTTTTCATGGCGAAACAACAGACTTTGTCATGCCGCCACGGACACGCCCTTTAGTGAAAACTCTAGATCTTTGCAATTTAATGTCTCAAAGGCCTTTAGATTAGACTGACCAAAAATGACATTGATCTGATTAAATCTCTAGGAGGAGTTAATCACAGTGTAAAACATGTCAATTCCTGTTGCCTACAGGTGGCGCTATGACTGTAACCGAATATTGTTATGAAGATGTCTTCAGGCCAGGACTCTAATAAAATATGTGAAGTTTGGGGCAGATCCGACAGTATATACCCGAGTTACAACAACTTCCTGTTTAATGGCGAAAACATCAAACTTTGTCAGGCCGCCACGGACACGCCCTTAAGTGAAAACTCTAGATCTTCGCAATTTAACGTCACAAAGGCTTTTAGATTAGACTTACCAAAAATGACATTGATATGATTCAATCTCTAGGAGGAGTTTGTTAAAGTACAACGTCTGTAAAATGCAAAAAACTGTGAATTAATTCAAAATATCTGACTTCCTGTTCGGCTTCGGATTTCGCTCCAAGAGAATTTTTTGTAGGTACTGGGCTGATAAATGTGTGTACCGAATTTCAAAACCCTAGTGTAATGTAGCGAGCGGGGCTGTACGTTAGATGGCGCTATCGAGCCATTTTGCCACGCCCAATTCCGAAACCCATAAAATAAATATAGCTGCGAGCAGCGATGGCGGGCCCAAGCCCGGTGGCACCGCCACCCCGGTGGCTTCAGGGCAACTGTGCACGGCGGGCAATAGGCATTTAAAACGGTTAAACATCAAAGGGCTATGTCAAATTCACTCCACATTTACTGCACTACAAGGTGCCTCTATAGAGCCCCTCCTCCCTGCCCATTTCCAAAGGATTACATGTGCCAAGTTTTAACATTATTCTGATGAATCAGGTAAAAATAAGAGGGTGATCTCAATGTATGCTTAAAGGGACACATTTTCTGCTTCCAGTTGGTGGCGCTAAGACTTTGAATCACAATAGTCACATCCATGTGATCAGCCTTGTACAACGAAGACTAAGCCGAAGTTTCATCAAAATCAAATAGTGTATGCAGAAGTTATAACACTTTGTTTCGCTTTTCTTGCCATAAATTCGTTGCCTCGCCACGGCCAAACCGTTTGAGATATCCAAAATCCGTTTGCAATCAAACAACTTCAATATGTTAGCAACAAGTTAAAAAAAGCTTGGTGTAAATTGGATAAACCCTGTAGGAGTAGTAGTATAAAATTCATAGCCTGTTTTTTCAAAAAATTAACATTCAAACAAAAATAGCTGACTTCCTGTTGGTCGGAGCTAATGAATGTAAATTAGAAAATTGTCCGGCTTGATGAGATCAATATGTGTACCAAGTTTGGTAACTGTAGGAAAAACTACCCCCCCCCCCACTTTTGTCAAAAGGTGGCGCTACTGAGCCCCTCCACCACGTCCATTTCTATGGCTTTGTCCATGTCTACTGGTTGACAATATTGATGTGTGTGTCGAGTTTCATGCAATTTGAAGCATGTTAAGAGACTCAAAAACACTCAAGAATATTATTGCAGTTTGACCTGTTGCCATGGCAACAATATTTCAAATATCAAAAATCCTGTCATAGGTCTACATCTGCTGTGTATTGACATTACACTGATGAAGTTTGAAGCAAATCAGGTAAAAATAAGAGGGTGATCTCAAAGCATTTCAAAAAGTGATACACTTCCTGCCGCCAGTTGGTGGCGCTATAACTTTGACTCACAATAGTCACATCCATGTGATCAGCCTACTACAACCAACACACTCGTGAAGTTTCATAAAGAACAATATATGTATGCAGACGTTATAACACATTTCCTGTTTCCTTTTTCTCGCCATAAATTCGTTGCCTTGCCACGGCCAAACCGCTCGAGATATCAAAAATCCGCTGGCAATTTTAAATCATCAATGTCTTGACTTCATGCTGACCGAGTTTGGTGGCGATCGGATTAATCGTCTAGGAGGAGTATATCAAATTCCAGAGCATGCGTTTTTCAAACAACCCTTAATAGCTGGTTTCCTGTTGGCGTGGCGCTTAACTTAGAGCACGAAAGTTGTTCGGCCCGATGAGGTCTATATGTGTACCGAGTTTCATACTAATACGTGCAAGCATGTTTAATATATGGACCAAATTTTCTGACTTTTTTCAAGGGGGCGCTGTCGAGCCCCCCTGCCACGCCCGGGTACCAGCCTCAGCGGCGTCCTAATGGCCGCGGATTCCAATGTGTGTGCCAATTTTCACGAGTTTTTAAGCATGTTAAGGTTTACATGTGCATTTTCAAAGGATTACATGTGCCAAGTTTTAACATTATTCTGATGAATTTTGAAGCAAATCAGGTAAAAATAAGAGGGTGATCTCAATGTATGCTGAAAGTGACACATTTTCTGCTTCCAGTTGGTGGCGCTATGACTTTGAATCACAATAGTCAAATCCATGTGATCAGCCTTGTACAACGAAGACTAAGCCAAAGTTTCATCAAAATCAATTAATGTATGCAGAAGTTATAACACTTTGTTTCCCTTTTCTTGCCATAAATTCGTTGCCTCGCCACGGCCAAACCGTTTGAGGTATCCAAAATCCGTTTGCAATTAAACAACTTCAATGTGTTAGCAACAAGTTAAAAAAAGCTTGGTGTAAATTTGATAAACCCTGTAGGAGTAGTAGTATAAAATTCATAGCCTGTTTTTTCAAAAAATTAACATTCAAACAAAAATAGCCGACTTCCTGTTGGTCGGAGCTAATGAATGTAAATTAGAAAATTGTCCGGCTTGATGAGAACAATATGTGTACTGAGTTTGGTGACTGTAGGAAAAACTAACCCCCCCACTTTTGACAAAAGGTGGCGCTACTGAGCCCCTTCACCACGCCCATTTCTATGGCTTTGTCCATGTCTACTGGTTGACAATATTGATGTGTGTGTCGAATTTCATGCAATTTGAAGCATGTTAAGAGCCTCAAAAACACTCAAAAATATTCAGTTTACAGTTTGACCTGTCGCCATGGCAACAATATTTCAAATATCAAAAATCCTGTCATAGGTCTACATCTGCTGTGTATTGACATTACACTGATGAAGTTTGAAGCAAATCAGGTAAAAATAAGAGGGTGATCTCAAAGCATTTCAAAAAGTGATACACTTCCTGCTGCCAGTTGGTGGCGCTATAACTTTGACTCACAATAGTCACATCCATGTGATCAGACTACTACAACCAACACACTCGTGAAGTTTCATAAAGAACAATATATGTATGCAGACGTTATAACACATTTCCTGTTTCCTTTTTCTCGCCATAAATTCGTTGCCTCGCCATGGCCAAACCGTTCGAGATATCAAAAATCCGCTGGCAATTTTTAATCATCAGTGTCTTTACTTCATGCTGACCGAGTTTGGTCGCGATCGGATTAATCGTCTAGGAGGAGTATATCAAATTCCAGAGCATGCGTTTTTCAAACAACCCTTAATAGCTGACTTCCTGTTGGCGTGGCGTTTAACTTAGAGCACGAAAGTTGTTCGGCCCGATGAGGTCTATATGTGTACCGAGTTTCATACTAATACGTGCAAGCGTGTTTAATATATGGACCAAATTTTTGGACTTTTTTCAAGGGGGCGCTGTCGAGCCCCCCTGCCACACCCGGGTACCAGCCTCTGCGGCGTCCTAATGGCCGCGGATTCCAATGTGTGTGCCAATTTTCAAGAGTTTTTGAGCATGTTAAGGCCCCCAAAAAGCCCCGGAAGACGAAAAAAAAAAAATAAAAAAAAAAATAATAATAATAAATATAGCTGCGAGCAGCGATGGCGGGCCCAAGCCCGGTGGCACCGCCACCCCGGTGGCTTCAGGGCAGCTGTGCACAGCGGGCAATAGGCACTTAAAACGGTTAAACATCAAAGGACTATGTCAAATTCACTCCACATTTACTGCACTACAAGGTGCCGCTATAGAGCCCCTCCTCCCTGCCCATTTTCAAAGGATTACATGTGCCAAGTTTTAACATTATTCTGATGAATTTTGAAGCAAATCAGGTAAAAATAAGAGGGTGATCTCAATGTATGCTGAAAGTGACACATTTTCTGCTTCCAGTTGGTGGCGCTATGACTTTGAATCACAATAGTCAAATCCATGTGATCAGCCTTGTACAACGAAGACTAAGCCAAAGTTTCATCAAAATCAATTAATGTATGCAGAAGTTATAACACTTTGTTTCCCTTTTCTTGCCATAAATTCGTTGCCTCGCCACGGCCAAACCGTTTGAGGTATCCAAAATCCGTTTGCAATTAAACAACTTCAATGTGTTAGCAACAAGTTAAAAAAAGCTTGGTGTAAATTTGATAAACCCTGTAGGAGTAGTAGTATAAAATTCATAGCCTGTTTTTTCAAAAAATTAACATTCAAACAAAAATAGCCGACTTCCTGTGGGTCGGAGCTAATGAATGTAAATTAGAAAATTGTCCGGCTTGATGAGAACAATATGTGTACCGAGTTTGGTGACTGTAGGAAAAACTAACCCCCCCACTTTTGACAAAAGGTGGCGCTACTGAGCCCCTTCACCACGCCCATTTCTATGGCTTTGTCCATGTCTACTGGTTGACAATATTGATGTGTGTGTCGAATTTCATGCAATTTGAAGCATGTTCAGAGCCTCAAAAACACTCAAGAATATTCAGTTTACAGTTTGACCTGTCGCCATGGCAACAATATTTCAAATATCAAAAATCCTGTAATAGGTCTACATCTGCTGTGTATTGACATTACACTGATGAAGTTTGAAGCAAATCAGGTAAAAATAAGAGGGTGATCTCAAAGCATTTCAAAAAGTGATACACTTCCTGCTGCCAGTTGGTGGCGCTATAACTTTGACTCACAATAGTCACATCCATGTGATCAGACTACTACAACCAACACACTCGTGAAGTTTCATAAAGAACAATATATGTATGCAGACGTTATAACACATTTCCTGTTTCCTTTTTCTCGCCATAAATTCGTTGCCTCGCCATGGCCAAACCGTTCGAGATATCAAAAATCCGCTGGCAATTTTTAATCATCAGTGTCTTTACTTCATGCTGACCGAGTTTGGTCGCGATCGGATTAATCGTCTAGGAGGAGTATATCAAATTCCAGAGCATGCGTTTTTCAAACAACCCTTAATAGCTGACTTCCTGTTGGCGTGGCGTTTAACTTAGAGCACGAAAGTTGTTTGGCCCGATGAGGTCTATATGTGTACCGAGTTTCATACTAATACGTGCAAGCGTGTTTAATATATGGACCAAATTTTCGGACTTTTTTCAAGGGGGCGCTGTCGAGCCCCCCTGCCACACCCGGGTACCAGCCTCTGCGGCGTCCTAATGGCCGCGGATTCCAATATGTGTGCCAATTTTCAAGAGTTTTTGAGCATGTTAAGGCCCCCAAAAAGCCCCGGAAGACGAAAAAAAATAAATAATAATAATAAATATAGCTGCGAGCAGCGATGGCGGGCCCAAGCCCGGTGGCACCGCCACCCCGGTGGCTTCAGGGCAACTGTGCACAGCGGGCAATAGGCACTTAAAACGGTTAAACATCAAAGGACTATGTCAAATTCACTCCACATTTACTGCACTACAAGGTGCCGTTATAGAGCCCCTCCTCCCTGCCCATTTTCAAAGGATTACATGTGCCAAGTTTTAACATTATTCTGATGAATTTTGAAGCAAATCAGGTAAAAATAAGAGGGTGATCTCAATGTATGCTGAAAGTGACACATTTTCTGCTTCCAGTTGGTGGCGCTATGACTTTGAATCACAATAGTCAAATCCATGTGATCAGCCTTGTACAACGAAGACTAAGCCAAAGTTTCATCAAAATCAATTAATGTATGCAGAAGTTATAACACTTTGTTGCCCTTTTCTTGCCATAAATTCGTTGCCTCGCCACGGCCAAACCGTTTGAGATATCCAAAATCCGTTTGCAATTAAACAACTTCAATGTGTTCGCAACAAGTTAAAAAAAGCTTGGTGTAAATTGGATAAACCCTGTAGGAGTAATAGTATAAAATTCATAGCCTGTTTTTTCAAAAAATTAACATTCAAACCAAAATAGCTGACTTCCTGTTGGTCGGAGCTAATGAATGTAAATTAGAAAATTGTCCGGCTTGATGAGAATAATATGTGTACCGAGTTTGGTGACTGTAGGAAAAACTAACCCCCACTTTTGTCAAAAGGTGGCGCTACTGAGCCCCTCCACCACGCCCATTTCTATGGCTTTGTCCATGTCTACTGGTTGACAATATTGATGTGTGTGTCGAGTTTCATGCAATTTGAAGCATGTTAAGAGCCTCAAAAACACTCAAGAATATTATTACAGTTTGACCTGTTGCCATGGCAACAATATTTCAAATATCAAAAATCCTGTCATAGGTCTACATCTGCTGTGTATTGACACTACACTGATGAAGTTTGAAGCAAATCAGGTAAAAATAAGAGGGTGATCTCAAAGCATTTTAAAAGTGATACACTTCTTGCTGCCACTTGGTGGCGCTATAACTTTGACTCACAATAGTTACATCCATGTGATCAGACTACTACAACCAACACACTCCTGAAGTTTCATAAACAACAATCAATGTATGCAGAAGTTATATCACATTTCCTGTTTCCCTTTTCTCGCCATAAATTCGTTGCCTCGCCACGGCCAAACCGTTTGAGATATCCAAAATCCGTTTGCAATTAAACAACTTCAATGTGTTCGCAACAAGTTAAAAAAAGCTTGGTGTAAATTGGATAAACCCTGTAGGAGTAGTAGTATAAAATTCATAGCCTGTTTTTTCAAAAAATTAACATTCAAACCAAAATAGCTGTCTTCCTGTTGGTCGGAGCTAATGAATGTAAATTAGAAAATTGTCCGGCTTGATGAGAATAATATGTGTACCGAGTTTGGTGACTGAAGGAAAAACTAACCCCCCCACTTTTGTCAAAAGGTGGCGCTACTGAGCCCCTCCACCACGCCCATTTCTATGGCTTTGTCCATGTCTACTGGTTGACAATATTGATGTGTGTGTCGAGTTTCATGCAATTTGAAGCATGTTAAGAGCCTCAAAAACACTCAAGAATATTATTACAGTTTGACCTGTTGCCATGGCAACAATATTTCAAATATCAAAAATCCTGTCATAGGTCTACATCTGCTGTGTATTGACATTACACTGATGAAGTTTGAAGCAAATCAGGTAAAAATAAGAGGGTGATCTCAAAACATTTCAAAAAGTGATACACTTCCTGCTGCCAGTTGGTGGCGCTATAACTTTGACTCACAATAGTCACATCCATGTGATCAGACTCCTATAACGAACACACTCGTGAAGTTTCATAAAGATCAATATATGTATTAAGACGTTATAACACATTTCCTGTTTCCTTTTTCTCGCCATAAATTCGTTGCCTCGCCACGGCCAAACCGTTCGAGATATCAAAAATCCCCTGGCAATTTTTAATCATCAGTGTCTTGACTTCATGCTGACCGAGTTTGGTGGCGATCGGATTAATCGTCTAGGAGGAGTATATCAAATTCCAGAGCATGCGTTTTTCAAACAACCCTTAATAGCTGACTTCCTGTTGGCGTGGCGATTAACTTAGAGCGCGAAAGTTGTTCGGCCCGATGAGGTCTATATGTGTACCGAGTTTCATACTAATACGTGCAAGCATGTTTAATATATGGACCAAATTTTCAGACTTTTTTCAAGGGGGCGCTGTCGAGCCCCCCTGCCACGCCCGGGTACCAGCCTCTCCGGCGTCCTAATGGCCGCGGATTCCAATGTGTGTGCCAATTTTCAAGAGTTTTTGAGCATGTTAAGGCCCCCAAAAAGCCCCGGAAGACGGAAAAAAAAAAAAAAAAAATAATAATAATAATAAATAATAAATATAGCTGCGAGCAGCGATGGCGGGCCCAAGCCCGGTGGCACCGCCACCCCGGTGGCTTCAGGGCAACTGTGCACAGCGGGCAATAGGCACTTAAAACGGTTAAACATCAAAGGACTATGTCAAATTCACTCCACATGTACTGCACTACAAGGTGCCGTTATAGAGCCCCTCCTCCCTGCCCATTCTCAAAGGATTACATGTGCCAAGTTTTAACATTATTCTGATGAATTTTGAAGCAAATCAGGTAAAAATAAGAGGGTGATCTCAATGTATGCTGAAAGTGACACATTTTCTGCTTCCAGTTGGTGGCGCTATGACTTTGAATCACAATAGTCAAATCCATGTGATCAGCCTTGTACAACGAAGACTAAGCCAAAGTTTCATCAAAATCAATTAATGTATGCAGAAGTTATAACACTTTGTTTCCCTTTTCTTGCCATAAATTCGTTGCCTCGCCACGGCCAAACCGTTTGAGATATCCAAAATCCGTTTGCAATTAAACAACTTCAATGTGTTAGCAACAAGTTAAAAAAAGCTTGGTGTAAATTGGATAAACCCTGTAGGAGTAGTAGTATAAAATTCATAGCCTGTTTTTTCAAAAAATTAACATTCAAACCAAAATAGCTGACTTCCTGTTGGTCGGAGCTAATGAATGTAAATTAGAAAATTGTCCGGCTTGATGAGAACAATATGTGTACCGAGTTTGGTGACTGTAGGAAAAACTAACCCCCACTTTTGTCAAAAGGTGGCGCTACTGAGCCCCTCCACCACGCCCATTTCTATGGCTTTGTCCATGTCTACTGGTTGACAATATTGATGTGTGTGTCGAGTTTCATGCAATTTGAAGCATGTTAAGAGCCTCAAAAACACTCAAGAATATTATTACAGTTTGACCTGTTGCCATGGCAACAATATTTCAAATATCAAAAATCCTGTCATAGGTCTACATCTGCTGTGTATTGACATTACACTGATGAAGTTTGAAGCAAATCAGGTAAAAATAAGAGGGTGATCTCAAAGCATTTTAAAAGTGATACACTTCTTGCTGCCATTTGGTGGCGCTATAACTTTGACTCACAATAGTTACATCCATGTGATCAGACTACTACAACCAACACACTCCTGAAGTTTCATAAACATCAATCAATGTATGCAGAAGTTATAACACATTTCCTGTTTCCCTTTTCTCGCCATAAATTTGTTGCCTCGCCACGGCCAAACCGTTTGAGATATCCAAAATCCGTTTGCAATTAAACAACTTCAATGTGTTCGCAACAAGTTAAAAAAGCTTGGTGTAAATTGGATAAACCCTGTAGGAGTAGTAGTATAAAATTCATAGCCTGTTTTTTAAAAAAATTAACATTCAAACCAAAATAGCTGACTTCCTGTTGGTCGGAGCTAATGAATGTAAATTAGAAAATTGTCCGGCTTGATGAGAATAATATGTGTACCGAGTTTGGTGACTGTAGGAAAAACTAACCCCCCCACTTTTGTCAAAAGGTGGCGCTACTGAGCCCCTCCACCACGCCCATTTCTATGGCTTTGTCCATGTCTACTGGTTGACAATATTGATGTGTGTGTCGAGTTTCATGCAATTTGAAGCATGTTAAGAGCCTCAAAAACACTCAAGAATATTATCACAGTTTGACCTGTTGCCATGGCAACAATATTTCAAATATCAAAAATCCTGTCATAGGTCTACATCTGCTGTGTATTGACATTACACTGATGAAGTTTGAAGCAAATCAGGTAAAAATAAGAGGGTGATCTCAAAACATTTCAAAAAGTGATACACTTCCTGCTGCCAGTTGGTGGCGCTATAACTTTGACTCACAATAGTCACATCCATGTGATCAGACTCCTATAACGAACACACTCGTGAAGTTTCATAAAGATCAATATATGTATTAAGACGTTATAACACATTTCCTGTTTCCTTTTTCTCGCCATAAATTCATTGCCTCGCCACGGCCAAACCGTTCGAGATATCAAAAATCCCCTGGCAATTTTTAATCATCAGTGTCTTGACTTCATGCTGACCGAGTTTGGTGGCGATCGGATTAATCGTCTAGGAGGAGTATATCAAATTCCAGAGCATGCGTTTTTCAAACAACCCTTAATAGCTGACTTCCTGTTGGCGTGGCGATTAACTTAGAGCGCGAAAGTTGTTCGGCCCGATGAGGTCTATATGTGTACCGAGTTTCATACTAATACGTGCAAGCATGTTTAATATATGGACCAAATTTTCAGACTTTTTTCAAGGGGGCGCTGTCGAGCCCCCCTGCCACGCCCGGGTACCAGCCTCTCCGGCGTCCTAATGGCCGCGGATTCCAATGTGTGTGCCAATTTTCAAGAGTTTTTGAGCATGTTAAGGCCCCCAAAAAGCCCCGGAAGACGGAAAAAAATAAAAAATAAAAATAAATAATAAATATAGCTGCGAGCAGCGATGGCGGGCCCAAGCCCGGTGGCACCGCCACCCCGGTGGCTTCAGGGCAACTGTGCACAGCGGGCAATAGGCACTTAAAACGGTTAAACATCAAAGGACTATGTCAAATTCACTCCACATTTACTGCACTACAAGGTGCCGTTATAGAGCCCCTCCTCCCTGCCCATTTTCAAAGGATTACATGTGCCAAGTTTTAACATTATTCTGATGAATTTTGAAGCAAATCAGGTAAAAATAAGAGGGTGATCTCAATGTATGCTGAAAGTGACACATTTTCTGCTTCCAGTTGGTGGCGCTATGACTTTGAATCACAATAGTCAAATCCATGTGATCAGCCTTGTACAACGAAGACTAAGCCAAAGTTTCATCAAAATCAATTAATGTATGCAGAAGTTATAACACTTTGTTTCCCTTTTCTTGCCATAAATTCGTTGCCTCGCCACGGCCAAACCGTTTGAGATATCCAAAATCCGTTTGCAATTAAACAACTTCAATGTGTTAGCAACAAGTTAAAAAAAGCTTGGTGTAAATTGGATAAACCCTGTAGGAGTAGTAGTATAAAATTCATAGCCTGTTTTTTCAAAAAATTAACATTCAAACCAAAATAGCTGACTTCCTGTTGGTCGGAGCTAATGAATGTAAATTAGAAAATTGTCCGGCTTGATGAGAATAATATGTGTACCGAGTTTGGTGACTGTAGGAAAAACTAACCCCCCCACTTTTGTCAAAAGGTGGCGCTACTGAGCCCCTCCACCACGCCCATTTCTATGGCTTTGTCCATGTCTACTGGTTGACAATATTGATGTGTGTGTCGAGTTTCATGCAATTTGAAGCATGTTAAGAGCCTCAAAAACACTCAAGAATATTATTACAGTTTGACCTGTTGCCATGGCAACAATATTTCAAATATCAAAAATCCTGTCATAGGTCTACATCTGCTGTGTATTGACATTACACTGATGAAGTTTGAAGCAAATCAGGTAAAAATAAGAGGGTGATCTCAAAGCATTTTAAAAGTGATACACTTCTTGCTGCCATTTGGTGGCGCTATAACTTTGACTCACAATAGTTACATCCATGTGATCAGACTACTACAACCAACACACTCCTGAAGTTTCATAAACATCAATCAATGTATGCAGAAGTTATAACACATTTCCTGTTTCCCTTTTCTCGCCATAAATTCGTTGCCTCGCCACAGCCAAATCGTTTGAGATATCCAAAATCCGTTTGCAATTAAACAACTTCAATGTGTTCGCAACAAGTTAAAAAAAGCTTGGTGTAAATTGGATAAACCCTGTAGGAGTAGTAGTATAAAATTCATAGCCTGTTTTTTCAAAAAATTAACATTCAAACCAAAATAGCTGACTTCCTGTTGGTCGGAGCTAATGAATGTAAATTAGAAAATTGTCCGGCTTGATGAGAACAATATGTGTACCGAGTTTGGTGACTGTAGGAAAAACTAACCCCCCCACTTTTGTCAAAAGGTGGCGCTACTGAGCCCCTCCACCATGCCCATTTCTATGGCTTTGTCCATGTCTACTGGTTGACAATATTGATGTGTGTGTCGAGTTTCATGCAATTTGAAGCATGTTAAGAGCCTCAAAAACACTCAAGAATATTATTACAGTTTGACCTGTTGCCATGGCAACAATATTTCAAATATCAAAAATCCTGTCATAGGTCTACATCTGCTGTGTATTGACATTACACTGATGAAGTTTGAAGCAAATCAGGTAAAAATAAGAGGGTGATCTCAAAACATTTCAAAAAGTGATACACTTCCTGCTGCCAGTTGGTGGCGCTATAACTTTGACTCACAATAGTCACATCCATGTGATCAGACTCCTATAATGAACACACTCGTGAAGTTTCATAAAGATCAATATATGTATTAAGACGTTATAACACATTTCCTGTTTCCTTTTTCTCGCCATAAATTCGTTGCCTCGCCACGGCCAAACCGTTCGAGATATCAAAAATCCCCTGGCAATTTTTAATCATCAGTGTCTTGACTTCATGCTGATCGAGTTTGGTGGCGATCGGATTAATCGTCTAGGAGGAGTATATCAAATTCCAGAGCATGCGTTTTTCAAACAACCCTTAATAGCTGACTTCCTGTTGGCGTGGCGATTAACTTAGAGCGCGAAAGTTGTTCGGCCCGATGAGGTCTATATGTGTACCGAGTTTCATACTAATACGTGCAAGCATGTTTAATATATGGACCAAATTTTCAGACTTTTTTCAAGGGGGCGCTGTCGAGCCCCCCTGCCACGCCCGGGTACCAGCCTCTCCGGCGTCCTAATGGCCGCGGATTCCAATGTGTGTGCCAATTTTCAAGAGTTTTTGAGCATGTTAAGGCCCCCAAAAAGCCCCGGAAGACGGAAAAAAAAATAAAAAAAAAAATAAAATAATAAATATAGCTGCGAGCAGCGATGGCGGGCCCAAGCCCGGTGGCACCGCCACCCCGGTGGCTTCAGGGCAACTGTGCACAGCGGGCAATAGGCACTTAAAACGGTTAAACATCAAAGGACTATGTCAAATTCACTCCACATTTACTGCACTACAAGGTGCCGCTATAGAGCCCCTCCTCCCTGCCCATTTTCAAAGGATTACATGTGCCAAGTCAAGTCAAGTCAAGTCAAGTCAAATTTATTTATATAGCGCTTTTACAATTGGTAATTGTTTCAAAGCAGCTTTACAAGTTTTAACATTATTCTGATGAATTTTGAAGCAAATCAGGTAAAAATAAGAGGGTGATCTCAATGTATGCTGAAAGTGACACATTTTCTGCTTCCAGTTGGTGGCGCTATGACTTTGAATCACAATAGTCAAATCCATGTGATCAGCCTTGTACAACGAAGACTAAGCCAAAGTTTCATCAAAATCAATAATAATAATAATAATAATAATAAACTTTATTTTATATAGCGCCTTTAAAGTTATATCTCAAAGCGCTTCACAGAAACATATAAATACAATAAACATACATTTGAGCAGAATTAAGACAAAAAAAAAAAAAAAAAAAAAAAAAAAAATCACTTGTATGCAAGCCTAAAAAAGTAAGTTTTAAGTGAAGATTTAAAAACACTAAAAGAGTCAGCATGTCTGATCTCATTGGGAAGAGCATTCCAGAGTTTGGGAGCAAAAGAAGAAAAAGCCCGGTCACCCATAGAGCGTAAACGTGTAGAAGGTACAATTAAAAAGCCAGAATCAGAAGAACGAAGATTGCGTCTTGGGGTGTATGCAGTTAAAAGTTCGGACAGATATTGTGGCGCTAAACCATTCAAGGCCTTGTAGGTGAGCATGAGAATTTTAAAATCGATGCGAAACCTGACCGGTAGCCAGTGCCAGTGCAAAGACAATTAATGTATGCAGAAGTTATAACACTTTGTTTCCCTTTTCTTGCCATAAATTCGTTGCCTCGCCACGGCCAAACCGTTTGAGATATCCAAAATCCGTTTGCAATTAAACAACTTCAATGTGTTAGCAACAAGTTAAAAAAAGCTTGGTGTAAATTGGATAAACCCTGTAGGAGTAGTAGTATAAAATTCATAGCCTGTTTTTTCAAAAAATTAACATTCAAACCAAAATAGCTGACTTCCTGTTGGTCGGAGCTAATGAATGTAAATTAGAAAATTGTCCGGCTTGATGAGAATAATATGTGTACAGAGTTTGGTGACTGTAGGAAAAACTAACCCCCACTTTTGTCAAAAGGTGGCGCTACTGAGCCCCTCCACCACGCCCATTTCTATGGCTTTGTCCATGTCTACTGGTTGACAATATTGATGTGTGTGTCGAGTTTCATGCAATTTGAAGCATGTTAAGAGCCTCAAAAACACTCAAGAATATTATTACAGTTTGACCTGTTGCCATGGCAACAATATTTCAAATATCAAAAATCCTGTCATAGGTCTACATCTGCTGTGTATTGACATTACACTGATGAAGTTTGAAGCAAATCAGGTAAAAATAAGAGGGTGATCTCAAAGCATTTTAAAAGTGATACACTTCTTGCTGCCATTTGGTGGCGCTATAACTTTGACTCACAATAGTTACATCCATGTGATCAGACTACTACAACCAACACACTCCTGAAGTTTCATAAACATCAATCAATGTATGCAGAAGTTATAACACATTTCCTGTTTCCCTTTTCTCGCCATAAATTTGTTGCCTCGCCACGGCCAAACCGTTTGAGATATCCAAAATCCGTTTGCAATTAAACAACTTCAATGTGTTCGCAACAAGTTAAAAAAAGCTTGGTGTAAATTGGATAAACCCTGTAGGAGTAGTAGTATAAAATTCATAGCCTGTTTTTTCAAAAAATTAACATTCAAACCAAAATAGCTGACTTCCTGTTGGTCGGAGCTAATGAATGTAAATTAGAAAATTGTCCGGCTTGATGAGAATAATATGTGTACCGAGTTTGGTGACTGTAGGAAAAACTAACCCCCACTTTTGTCAAAAGGTGGCGCTACTGAGCCCCTCCACCACGCCCATTTCTATGGCTTTGTCCATGTCTACTGGTTGACAATATTGATGTGTGTGTCGAGTTTCATGCAATTTGAAGCATGTTAAGAGCCTCAAAAACACTCAAGAATATTATTACAGTTTGACCTGTTGCCATGGCAACAATATTTCAAATATCAAAAATCCTGTCATAGGTCTACATCTGCTGTGTATTGACATTACACTGATGAAGTTTGAAGCAAATCAGGTAAAAATAAGAGGGTGATCTCAAAACATTTCAAAAAGTGATACACTTCCTGCTGCCAGTTGGTGGCGCTATAACTTTGACTCACAATAGTCACATCCATGTGATCAGACTCCTATAACGAACACACTCGTGAAGTTTCATAAAGATCAATATATGTATTAAGACGTTATAACACATTTCCTGTTTCCTTTTTCTCGCCATAAATTCGTTGCCTCGCCACGGCCAAACCGTTCGAGATATCAAAAATCCCCTGGCAATTTTTAATCATCAGTGTCTTGACTTCATGCTGACCGAGTTTGGTGGCGATCGGATTAATCGTCTAGGAGGAGTATATCAAATTCCAGAGCATGCGTTTTTCAAACAACCCTTAATAGCTGACTTCCTGTTGGCGTGGCGATTAACTTAGAGCGCGAAAGTTGTTCGGCCCGATGAGGTCTATATGTGTACCGAGTTTCATACTAATACGTGCAAGCATGTTTAATATATGGACCAAATTTTCAGACTTTTTTCAAGGGGGCGCTGTCGAGCCCCCCTGCCACGCCCGGGTACCAGCCTCTCCGGCGTCCTAATGGCCACGGATTCCAATGTGTGTGCCAATTTTCAAGAGTTTTTGAGCATGTTAAGGCCCCCAAAAAGCCCCGGAAGACGGAAAAAAAAAAAAAATAAAAAAAATAAAAAAAAAAATAATCCTTAGAAGAACAAGAGGGCCCTGCGCGAATTTTCGCTTGGGCCCTAAATATAGCTGCGAGCAGCGATGGCGGGCCCAAGCCCGGTGGCACCGCCACCCCGGTGGCTTCAGGGCAACTGTGCACAGCGGGCAATAGGCACTTAAAACGGTTAAACATCAAAGGACTATGTCAAATTCACTCCACATTTACTGCACTACAAGGTGCCGCTATAGAGCCCCTCCTCCCTGCCCATTTTCAAAGGATTACATGTGCCAAGTTTTAACATTATTCTGATGAATTTTGAAGCAAATCAGGTAAAAATAAGAGGGTGATCTCAATGTATGCTGAAAGTGACACATTTTCTGCTTCCAGTTGGTGGCGCTATGACTTTGAATCACAATAGTCAAATCCATGTGATCAGCCTTGTACAACGAAGACTAAGCCAAAGTTTCATCAAAATCAATTAATGTATGCAGAAGTTATAACACTTTGTTTCCCTTTTCTTGCCATAAATTCGTTGCCTCGCCACGGCCAAACCGTTTGAGATATCCAAAATCCGTTTGCAATTAAACAACTTCAATGTGTTAGCAACAAGTTAAAAAAAGCTTGGTGTAAATTGGATAAACCCTGTAGGAGTAGTAGTATAAAATTCATAGCCTGTTTTTTCAAAAAATTAACATTCAAACCAAAATAGCTGACTTCCTGTTGGTCGGAGCTAATGAATGTAAATTAGAAAATTGTCCGGCTTGATGAGAATAATATGTGTACCGAGTTTGGTGACTGTAGGAAAAACTAACCCCCACTTTTGTCAAAAGGTGGCGCTACTGAGCCCCTCCACCACGCCCATTTCTATGGCTTTGTCCATGTCTACTGGTTGACAATATTGATGTGTGTGTCGAGTTTCATGCAATTTGAAGCATGTTAAGAGCCTCAAAAACACTCAAGAATATTATTACAGTTTGACCTGTTGCCATGGCAACAATATTTCAAATATCAAAAATCCTGTCATAGGTCTACATCTGCTGTGTATTGACATTACACTGATGAAGTTTGAAGCAAATCAGGTAAAAATAAGAGGGTGATCTCAAAGCATTTTAAAAGTGATACACTTCTTGCTGCCATTTGGTGGCGCTATAACTTTGACTCACAATAGTTACATCCATGTGATCAGACTACTACAACCAACACACTCCTGAAGTTTCATAAACATCAATCAATGTATGCAGAAGTTATAACACATTTCCTGTTTCCCTTTTCTCGCCATAAATTCGTTGCCTCGCCACGGCCAAACCGTTTGAGATATCCAAAATCCGTTTGCAATTAAACAACTTCAATGTGTTCGCAACAAGTTAAAAAAAGCTTGGTGTAAATTGGATAAACCCTGTAGGAGTAGTAGTATAAAATTCATAGCCTGTTTTTTCAAAAAATTAACATTCAAACCAAAATAGCTGACTTCCTGTTGGTCGGAGCTAATGAATGTAAATTAGAAAATTGTCCGGCTTGATGAGAATAATATATGTACCGAGTTTGGTGACTGTAGGAAAAACTAACCCCCACTTTTGTCAAAAGGTGGCGCTACTGAGCCCCTCCACCACGCCCATTTCTATGGCTTTGTCCATGTCTACTGGTTGACAATATTGATGTGTGTGTCGAGTTTCATGCAATTTGAAGCATGTTAAGAGCCTCAAAAACACTCAAGAATATTATTACAGTTTGACCTGTTGCCATGGCAACAATATTTCAAATATCAAAAATCCTGTCATAGGTCTACATCTGCTGTGTATTGACATTACACTGATGAAGTTTGAAGCAAATCAGGTAAAAATAAGAGGGTGATCTCAAAACATTTCAAAAAGTGATACACTTCCTGCTGCCAGTTGGTGGCGCTATAACTTTGACTCACAATAGTCACATCCATGTGATCAGACTCCTATAACGAACACACTCGTGAAGTTTCATAAAGATCAATATATGTATTAAGACGTTATAACACATTTCCTGTTTCCTTTTTCTCGCCATAAATTCGTTGCCTCGCCACGGCCAAACCGTTCGAGATATCAAAAATCCCCTGGCAATTTTTAATCATCAGTGTCTTGACTTCATGCTGACCGAGTTTGGTGGCGATCGGATTAATCGTCTAGGAGGAGTATATCAAATTCCAGAGCATGCGTTTTTCAAACAACCCTTAATGGCTGACTTCCTGTTGGCGTGGCGATTAACTTAGAGCGCGAAAGTTGTTCGGCCCGATGAGGTCTATATGTGTACCGAGTTTCATACTAATACGTGCAAGCATGTTTAATATATGGACCAAATTTTCAGACTTTTTTCAAGGGGGCGCTGTCGAGCCCCCCTGCCACGCCCGGGTACCAGCCTCTCCGGCGTCCTAATGGCCGCGGATTCCAATGTGTGTGCCAATTTTCAAGAGTTTTTGAGCATGTTAAGGCCCCCAAAAAGCCCCGGAAGACGGAAAAAAAAAAAATAAATAAAAATAAATAAATAAATAAATAAATATAGCTGCGAGCAGCGATGGCGGGCCCAAGCCCGGTGGCACCGCCACCCCGGTGGCTTCAGGGCAACTGTGCACAGCGGGCAATAGGCACTTAAAACGGTTAAACATCAAAGGACTATGTCAAATTCACTCCACATTTACTGCACTACAAGGTGCCGCTATAGAGCCCCTCCTCCCTGCCCATTTTCAAAGGATTACATGTGCCAAGTTTTAACATTATTCTGATGAATTTTGAAGCAAATCAGGTAAAAATAAGAGGGTGATCTCAATGTATGCTGAAAGTGACACATTTTCTGCTTCCAGTTGGTGGCGCTATGACTTTGAATCACAATAGTCAAATCCATGTGATCAGCCTTGTACAACGAAGACTAAGCCAAAGTTTCATCAAAATCAATTAATGTATGCAGAAGTTATAACACTTTGTTTCCCTTTTCTTGCCATAAATTCGTTGCCTCGCCACGGCCAAACAGTTTGAGATATCCAAAATCCGTTTGCAATTAAACAACTTCAATGTGTTAGCAACAAGTTAAAAAAAGCTTGGTGTAAATTGGATAAACCCTGTAGGAGTAGTAGTATAAAATTCATAGCCTGTTTTTTCAAAAAATTAACATTCAAACCAAAATAGCTGACTTCCTGTTGGTCGGAGTTAATGAATGTAAATTAGAAAATTGTCCGGCTTGATGAGAATAATATGTGTACCGAGTTTGGTGACTGTAGGAAAAACTAACCACCCCACTTTTGTCAAAAGGTGGCGCTACTGAGCCCCTCCACCACGCCCATTTCTATGGCTTTGTCCATGTCTACTGGTTGACAATATTGATGTGTGTGTCGAGTTTCATGCAATTTGAAGCATGTTAAGAGCCTCAAAAACACTCAAGAATATTATTACAGTTTGACCTGTTGCCATGGCAACAATATTTCAAATATCAAAAATCCTGTCATAGGTCTACATCTGCTGTGTATTGACATTACACTGATGAAGTTTGAAGCAAATCAGGTAAAAATAAGAGGGTGATTTCAAAGCATTTTAAAAGTGATACACTTCTTGCTGCCATTTGGTGGCGCTATAACTTTGACTCACAATAGTTACATCCATGTGATCAGACTACTACAACCAACACACTCCTGAAGTTTCATAAACATCAATCAATGTATGCAGAAGTTATAACACATTTCCTGTTTCCCTTTTCTCGCCATAAATTCGTTGCCTCGCCACGGCCAAACCGTTTGAGATATCCAAAATCCGTTTGCAATTAAACAACTTCAATGTGTTCGCAACAAGTTAAAAAAAGCTTGGTGTAAATTGGATAAACCCTGTAGGAGTAGTAGTATAAAATTCATAGCCTGTTTTTTCAAAAAAATAACATTCAAACCAAAATAGCTGACTTCCTGTTGGTCGGAGCTAATGAATGTAAATTAGAAAATTGTCCGGCTTGATGAGAATAATATGTGTACCGAGTTTGGTGACTGTAGGAAAAACTAACCCCCCCACTTTTGTCAAAAGGTGGCGCTACTGAGCCCCTCCACCACGCCCATTTCTATGGCTTTGTCCATGTCTACTGGTTGACAATATTGATCTGTGTGTCGAGTTTCATGCAATTTGAAGCATGTTAAGAGCCTCAAAAACACTCAAGAATATTATTACAGTTTGACCTGTTGCCATGGCAACAATATTTCAAATATCAAAAATCCTGTCATAGGTCTACATCTGCTGTGTATTGACATTACACTGATGAAGTTTGAAGCAAATCAGGTAAAAATAAGAGGGTGATCTCAAAACATTTCAAAAAGTGATACACTTCCTGCTGCCAGTTGGTGGCGCTATAACTTTGACTCACAATAGTCACATCCATGTGATCAGACTCCTATAACGAACACACTCGTGAAGTTTCATAAAGATCAATATATGTATTAAGACGTTATAACACATTTCCTGTTTCCTTTTTCTCGCCATAAATTCATTGCCTCGCCACGGCCAAACCGTTCGAGATATCAAAAATCCCCTGGCAATTTTTAATCATCAGTGTCTTGACTTCATGCTGACCGAGTTTGGTGGCGATCGGATTAATCGTCTAGGAGGAGTATATCAAATTCCAGAGCATGCGTTTTTCAAACAACCCTTAATAGCTGACTTCCTGTTGGCGTGGCGATTAACTTAGAGCGCGAAAGTTGTTCGGCCCGATGAGGTCTATATGTGTACCGAGTTTCATACTAATACGTGCAAGCATGTTTAATATATGGACCAAATTTTCAGACTTTTTTCAAGGGGCGCTGTCGAGCCCCCTGCCACGCCCGGGTACCAGCCTCTCCGGCGTCCTAATGGCCGCGGATTCCAATGTGTGTGCCAATTTTCAAGAGTTTTTGAGCATGTTAAGGCCCCCAAAAAGCCCCGGAAGACGGAAAAAAAAAAAAAAAAAAAAAAATAATAATCCTTAGAAGAACAAGAGGGCCCTGCGCGAATTTTCGCTTGGGCCCTAAATATAGCTGCGAGCAGCGATGGCGGGCCCAAGCCCGGTGGCACCGCCACCCCGGTGGCTTCAGGGCAACTGTGCACAGCGGGCAATAGGCACTTAAAACGGTTAAACATCAAAGGACTATGTCAAATTCACTCCACATTTACTGCACTACAAGGTGCCGTTATAGAGCCCCTCCTCCCTGCCCATTTTCAAAGGATTACATGTGCCAAGTTTTAACATTATTCTGATGAATTTTGAAGCAAATCAGGTAAAAATAAGAGGGTGATCTCAATGTATGCTGAAAGTGACACATTTTCTGCTTCCAGTTGGTGGCGCTATGACTTTGAATCACAATAGTCAAATCCATGTGATCAGCCTTGTACAACGAAGACTAAGCCAAAGTTTCATCAAAATCAATTAATGTATGCAGAAGTTATAACACTTTGTTTCCCTTTTCTTGCCATAAATTCGTTGCCTCGCCACGGCCAAACCGTTTGAGATATCCAAAATCCGTTTGCAATTAAACAACTTCAATGTGTTAGCAACAAGTTAAAAAAAGCTTGGTGTAAATTGGATAAACCCTGTAGGAGTAGTAGTATAAAATTCATAGCCTGTTTTTTCAAAAAATTAACATTCAAACCAAAATAGCTGACTTCCTGTTGGTCGGAGCTAATGAATGTAAATTAGAAAATTGTCCGGCTTGATGAGAACAATATGTGTACCGAGTTTGGTGACTGTAGGAAAAACTAACCCCCCCACTTTTGTCAAAAGGTGGCGCTACTGAGCCCCTCCACCACGCCCATTTCTATGGCTTTGTCCATGTCTACTGGTTGACAATATTGATGTGTGTGTCGAGTTTCATGCAATTTGAAGCATGTTAAGAGCCTCAAAAACACTCAAGAATATTATTACAGTTTGACCTGTTGCCATGGCAACAATATTTCAAATATCAAAAATCCTGTCATAGGTCTACATCTGCTGTGTATTGACATTACACTGATGAAGTTTGAAGCAAATCAGGTAAAAATAAGAGGGTGATCTCAAAGCATTTTAAAAGTGATACACTTCTTGCTGCCATTTGGTGGCGCTATAACTTTGACTCACAATAGTTACATCCATGTGATCAGACTACTACAACCAACACACTCCTGAAGTTTCATAAACATCAATCAATGTATGCAGAAGTTATAACACATTTCCTGTTTCCCTTTTCTCGCCATAAATTCGTTGCCTCGCCACGGCCAAACCGTTTGAGATATCCAAAATCCGTTTGCAATTAAACAACTTCAATGTGTTCGCAACAAGTTAAAAAAGCTTGGTGTAAATTGGATAAACCCTGTAGGAGTAGTAGTATAAAATTCATAGCCTGTTTTTTTCAAAAAATTAACATTCAAACCAAAATAGCTGACTTCCTGTTGGTCGGAGCTAATGAATGTAAATTAGAAAATTGTCCGGCTTGATGAGAATAATATGTGTACCGAGTTTGGTGACTGTAGGAAAAACTAACCCCCCACTTTTGTCAAAAGGTGGCGCTACTGAGCCCCTCCACCACGCCCATTTCTATGGCTTTGTCCATGTCTACTGGTTGACAATATTGATGTGTGTGTCGAGTTTCATGCAATTTGAAGCATGTTAAGAGCCTCAAAAACACTCAAGAATATTATTACAGTTTGACCTGTTGCCATGGCAACAATATTTCAAATATCAAAAATCCTGTCATAGGTCTACATCTGCTGTGTATTGACATTACACTGATGAAGTTTGAAGCAAATCAGGTAAAAATAAGAGGGTGATCTCAAAACATTTCAAAAAGTGATACACTTCCTGCTGCCAGTTGGTGGCGCTATAACTTTGACTCACAATAGTCACATCCATGTGATCAGACTCCTATAACGAACACACTCGTGAAGTTTCATAAAGATCAATATATGTATTAAGACGTTATAACACATTTCCTGTTTCCTTTTTCTCGCCATAAATTCGTTGCCTCGCCACGGCCAAACCGTTCGAGATATCAAAAATCCCCTGGCAATTTTTAATCATCAGTGTCTTGACTTCATGCTGACCGAGTTTGGTGGCGATCGAATTAATCGTCTAGGAGGAGTATATCAAATTCCAGAGCATGCGTTTTTCAAACAACCCTTAATAGCTGACTTCCTGTTGGCGTGGCGATTAACTTAGAGCGCGAAAGTTGTTCGGCCCGATGAGGTCTATATGTGTACCGAGTTTCATACTAATACGTGCAAGCATGTTTAATATATGGACCAAATTTTCAGACTTTTTTCAAGGGGGCGCTGTCGAGCCCCCCTGCCACGCCCGGGTACCAGCCTCTCCGGCGTCCTAATGGCCGCGGATTCCAATGTGTGTGCCAATTTTCAAGAGTTTTTGAGCATGTTAAGGCCCCCAAAAAGCCCCGGAAGACGGAAAAAAAAAAAAAAAAAAAAAAAAAAAATAATAATAATCCTTAGAAGAACAAGAGGGCCCTGCGCGAATTTTCGCTTGGGCCCTAATAATCCTTAGAAGAACAAGAGGGCCCTGCGCGAATTTTCGCTTGGGCCCTAAATATAGCTGCGAGCAGCGATGGCGGGCCCAAGCCCGGTGGCACCGCCACCCCGGTGGCTTCAGGGCAACTGTGCACAGCGGGCAATAGGCACTTAAAACGGTTAAACATCAAAGGACTATGTCAAATTCACTCCACATTTACTGCACTACAAGGTGCCGCTATAGAGCCCCTCCTCCCTGCCCATTTTCAAAGGATTACATGTGCCAAGTTTTAACATTATTCTGATGAATTTTGAAGCAAATCAGGTAAAAAATAAGAGGGTGATCTCAATGTATGCTGAAAGTGACACATTTTCTGCTTCCAGTTGGTGGCGCTATGACTTTGAATCACAATAGTCAAATCCATGTGATCAGCCTTGTACAACGAAGACTAAGCCAAAGTTTCATCAAAATCAATTAATGTATGCAGAAGTTATAACACTTTGTTTCCCTTTTCTTGCCATAAATTCGTTGCCTCGCCACGGCCAAACCGTTTGAGATATCCAAAATCCGTTTGCAATTAAACAACTTCAATGTGTTAGCAACAAGTTAAAAAAAGCTTGGTGTAAATTGGATAAACCCTGTAGGAGTAGTAGTATAAAATTCATAGCCTGTTTTTTCAAAAAATTAACATTCAAACAAAAATAGCCGACTTCCTGTTGGTCGGAGCTAATGAATGTAAATTAGAAAATTGTCCGGCTTGATGAGAATAATATGTGTACCGAGTTTGGTGACTGTAGGAAAAACTAACCCCACCACTTTTGTCAAAAGGTGGCGCTACTGAGCCCCTCCACCACGCCCATTTCTATGGCTTTGTCCATGTCTACTGGTTGACAATATTGATGTGTGTGTCGAGTTTCATGCAAATTGAAGCATGTTAAGAGCCTCAAAAACACTCAAGAATATTATTACAGTTTGACCTGTCGCCATGGCAACGATATTTCAAATATCAAAAATCCTGTCATAGGTCTACATCTGCTGTGTATTGACATTACACTGATGAAGTTTGAAGCAAATCAGGTAAAAATAAGAGGGTGATCTCAAAGCATTTTAAAAGTGATACACTTCTTGCTGCCATTTGGTGGCGCTATAACTTTGACTCACAATAGTTACATCCATGTGATCAGACTACTACAACCAACACAATCCTGAAGTTTCATAAACATCAATCAATGTATGCAGAAGTTATAACACATTTCCTGTTTCCCTTTTCTCACCATAAATTCGTTGCCTCGCCACGGCCAAACCATTTGAGATATCCAAAATCCGTTTGCAATTAAACAACTTCAATGTGTTCGCAACAAGTTAAAAAAAGCTTGGTGTAAATTGGATAAACCCTGTAGGAGTAGTAGTATAAAATTCATAGCCTGTTTTTTCAAAAAATTAACATTCAAACCAAAATAGCTGACTTCCTGTTGGTCGGAGCTAATGAATGTAAATTAGAAAATTGTCCGGCTTGATGAGAACAATATGTGTACCGAGTTTGGTGACTGTAGGAAAAACTAACCCCCCCACTTTTGTCAAAAGGTGGCGCTACTGAGCCCCTCCACCACGCCCATTTCTATGGCTTTGTCCATGTCTACTGGATGACAATATTGATGTGTGTGTCGAGTTTCATGCAATTTGAAGCATGTTAAGAGCCTCAAAAACACTCAAGAATATTATCACAGTTTGACCTGTTGCCATGGCAACAATATTTCAAATATCAAAAATCCTGTCATAGGTCTACATCTGCTGTGTATTGACATTACACTGATGAAGTTTGAAGCAAATCAGGTAAAAATAAGAGGGTGATCTCAAAACATTTCAAAAAGTGATACACTTCCTGCTGCCAGTTGGTGGCGCTATAACTTTGACTCACAATAGTCACATCCATGTGATCAGACTCCTATAACGAACACACTCGTGAAGTTTCATAAAGATCAATATATGTATTAAGACGTTATAACACATTTCCTGTTTCCTTTTTCTCGCCATAAATTCGTTGCCTCGCCACGGCCAAACCGTTCGAGATATCAAAAATCCCCTGGCAATTTTTAATCATCAATGTCTTGACTTCATGCTGACCGAGTTTGGTGGCGATCGGATTAATCGTCTAGGAGGAGTATATCAAATTCCAGAGCATGCGTTTTTCAAACAACCCTTAATAGCTGACTTCCTGTTGGCGTGGTGTTTAACTTAGAGCACGAAAGTTGTTCGGCCCGATGAGGTCTATATGTGTACTGAGTTTCATACTAATACGTGCAAGCGTGTTTAATATATGGACCAAATATTCAGACTTTTTTCAAGGGGGCGCTGTCGAGCCCCCCTGCCACGCCCGGGTACCAGCCTCTCCGGCGTCCTAATGGCCGCGGATTCCAATGTGTGTGCAAATTTTCAAGAGTTTTTGAGCATGTTAAGGCCCCCAAAAAGCCCCGGAAGACGAAAAAAAAAATAAATAAATAATAATAATAATAATAATAATAAATATAGCTGCGAGCAGCGATGGCGGGCCCAAGCCCGGTGGCACCGCCACCCCGGTGGCTTCAGGGCAACTGTGCACAGCGGGCAATAGGCACTTAAAACGGTTAAACATCAAAGGACTATGTCAAATTCACTCCACATTTACTGCACTACAAGGTGCCGCTATAGAGCCCCTCCTCCCTTCCCATTTTCAAAGGATTACATGTGCCAAGTTTTAACATTATTCTGATGAATTTTGAAGCAAATCAGGTAAAAATAAGAGGGTGATCTCAATGTATGCTGAAAGTGACACATTTTCTGCTTCCAGTTGGTGGCGCTATGACTTTGAATCACAATAGTCAAATCCATGTGATCAGCCTTGTACAACGAAGGCTAAGCCAAAGTTTCATCAAAATCAATTAATGTATGCAGAAGTTATAACACTTTGTTTCCCTTTTCTTGCCATAAATTCGTTGCCTCGCCACGGCCAAACCGTTTGAGATATCCAAAATCCGTTTGCAATTAAACAACTTCAATGTGTTAGCAACAAGTTAAAAAAGCTTGGTGTAAATTGGATAAACCCTGTAGGAGTAGTAGTATAAAATTCATAGCCTGTTTTTTCAAAAAATTAACATTCAAACCAAAATAGCTGACTTCCTGTTGGTCGGAGCTAATGAATGTAAATTAGAAAATTGTCCGGCTTGATGAGAATAATATGTGTACCGAGTTTGGTGACTGTAGGAAAAACTAACCCCCCCACTTTTGTCAAAAGGTGGCGCTACTGAGCCCCTCCACCACGCCCATTTCTATGGCTTTGTCCATGTCTACTGGTTGACAATATTGATGTGTGTGTCGAGTTTCATGCAATTTGAAGCATGTTAAGAGCCTCAAAAACACTCAAGAATATTATTACAGTTTGACCTGTTGCCATGGCAACAATATTTCAAATATCAAAAATCCTGTCATAGGTCTACATCTGCTGTGTATTGACATTACACTGATGAAGTTTGAAGCAAATCAGGTAAAAATAAGAGGGTGATCTCAAAGCATTTTAAAAGTGATACACTTCTTGCTGCCATTTGGTGGCGCTATAACTTTGACTCACAATAGTTACATCCATGTGATCAGACTACAACAACCAACACACTCCTGAAGTTTCATAAACATCAATCAATGTATGCAGAAGTTATAACACATTTCCTGTTTCCCTTTTCTCGCCATAAATTCGTTGCCTCGCCACGGCCAAACCGTTTGAGATATCCAAAATCCGTTTGCAATTAAACAACTTCAATGTGTTCGCAACAAGTTAAAAAAAGCTTGGTGTAAATTGGATAAACCCTGTAGGAGTAGTAGTATAAAATTCATAGCCTGTTTTTTCAAAAAATTAACATTCAAACCAAAATAGCTGACTTCCTGTTGGTCGGAGCTAATGAATGTAAATTAGAAAATTGTCCGGCTTGATGAGAATAATATGTGTACCGAGTTTGGTGACTGTAGGAAAAACTAACCCCCACTTTTGTCAAAAGGTGGCGCTACTGAGCCCCTCCACCACGCCCATTTCTATGGCTTTGTCCATGTCTACTGGTTGACAATATTGATGTGTGTGTCGAGTTTCATGCAATTTGAAGCATGTTAAGAGCCTCAAAAACACTCAAGAATATTATTACAGTTTGACCTGTTGCCATGGCAACAATATTTCAAATATCAAAAATCCTGTCATAGGTCTACATCTGCTGTGTATTGACATTACACTGATGAAGTTTGAAGCAAATCAGGTAAAAATAAGAGGGTGATCTCAAAACATTTCAAAAAGTGATACACTTCCTGCTGCCAGTTGGTGGCGCTATAACTTTGACTCACAATAGTCACATCCATGTGATCAGACTCCTATAACGAACACACTCGTGAAGTTTCATAAAGATCAATATATGTATTAAGACGTTATAACACATTTCCTGTTTCCTTTTTCTCGCCATAAATTCGTTGCCTCGCCACGGCCAAACCGTTCGAGATATCAAAAATCCCCTGGCAATTTTTAATCATCAGTGTCTTGACTTCATGCTGACCGAGTTTGGTGGCGATCGGATTAATCGTCTAGGAGGAGTATATCAAATTCCAGAGCATGCGTTTTTCAAACAACCCTTAATAGCTGACTTCCTGTTGGCGTGGCGATTAACTTAGAGCGCGAAAGTTGTTCGGCCCGATGAGGTCTATATGTGTACCGAGTTTCATACTAATACGTGCAAGCATGTTTAATATATGGACCAAATTTTCAGACTTTTTTCAAGGGGGCGCTGTCGAGCCCCCCTGCCACGCCCGGGTACCAGCCTCTCCGGCGTCCTAATGGCCGCGGATTCCAATGTGTGTGCCAATTTTCAAGAGTTTTTGAGCATGTTAAGGCCCCCAAAAAGCCCCGGAAGACGGAAAAAAAATAAATAAATAAATAAATAAATAAATAAATAAATAAATAAATAAATAAATAAATAAATATAGCTGCGAGCAGCGATGGCGGGCCCAAGCCCGGTGGCACCGCCACCCCGGTGGCTTCAGGGCAACTGTGCACAGCGGGCAATAGGCACTTAAAACGGTTAAACATCAAAGGACTATGTCAAATTCACTCCACATTTACTGCACTACAAGGTGCCGTTATAGAGCCCCTCCTCCCTGCCCATTTTCAAAGGATTACATGTGCCAAGTTTTAACATTATTCTGATGAATTTTGAAGCAAATCAGGTAAAAATAAGAGGGTGATCTCAATGTATGCTGAAAGTGACACATTTTCTGCTTCCAGTTGGTGGCGCTATGACTTTGAATCACAATAGTCAAATCCATGTGATCAGCCTTGTACAACGAAGACTAAGCCAAAGTTTCATCAAAATCAATTAATGTATGCAGAAGTTATAACACTTTGTTTCCCTTTTCTTGCCATAAATTCGTTGCCTCGCCACGGCCAAACCGTTTGAGATATCCAAAATCCGTTTGCAATTAAACCACTTCAATGTGTTAGCAACAAGTTAAAAAAAGCTTGGTGTAAATTGGATAAACCCTGTAGGAGTAGTAGTATAAAATTCATAGCCTGTTTTTTCAAAAAATTAACATTCAAACCAAAATAGCTGACTTCCTGTTGGTCGGAGCTAATGAATGTAAATTAGAAAATTGTCCGGCTTGATGAGAATAATATGTGTACCGAGTTTGGTGACTGTAGGAAAAACTAACCCCCACTTTTGTCAAAAGGTGGCGCTACTGAGCCCCTCCACCACGCCCATTTCTATGGCTTTGTCCATGTCTACTGGTTGACAATATTGATGTGTGTGTCGAGTTTCATGCAATTTGAAGCATGTTAAGAGCCTCAAAAACACTCAAGAATATTATTACAGTTTGACCTGTTGCCATGGCAACAATATTTCAAATATCAAAAATCCTGTCATAGGTCTACATCTGCTGTGTATTGACATTACACTGATGAAGTTTGAAGCAAATCAGGTAAAAATAAGAGGGTGATCTCAAAGCATTTTAAAAGTGATACACTTCTTGCTGCCATTTGGTGGCGCTATAACTTTGACTCACAATAGTTACATCCATGTGATCAGACTACTACAACCAACACACTCCTGAAGTTTCATAAACATCAATCAATGTATGCAAAAGTTATAACACATTTCCTGTTTCCCTTTTCTCGCCATAAATTCGTTGCCTCGCCACGGCCAAACCGTTTGAGATATCCAAAATCCGTTTGCAATTAAACAACTTCAATGTGTTCGCAACAAGTTAAAAAAGCTTGGTGTAAATTGGATAAACCCTGTAGGAGTAGTAGTATAAAATTCATAGCCTGTTTTTTCAAAAAATTAACATTCAAACCAAAATAGCTGACTTCCTGTTGGTCGGAGCTAATGAATGTAAATTAGAAAATTGTCCGGCTTGATGAGAATAATATGTGTACCGAGTTTGGTGACTGTAGGAAAAACTAACCCCCCCACTTTTGTCAAAAGGTGGCGCTACTGAGCCCCTCTACCACGCCCATTTCTATGGCTTTGTCCATGTCTACTGGTTGACAATATTGATGTGTGTGTCGAGTTTCATGCAATTTGAAGCATGTTAAGAGCCTCAAAAACACTCAAGAATATTATTACAGTTTGACCTGTTGCCATGGCAACAATATTTCAAATATCAAAAATCCTGTCATAGGTCTACATCTGCTGTGTATTGACATTACACTGATGAAGTTTGAAGCAAATCAGGTAAAAATAAGAGGGTGATCTCAAAACATTTCAAAAAGTGATACACTTCCTGCTGCCAGTTGGTGGCGCTATAACTTTGACTCACAATAGTCACATCCATGTGATCAGACTCCTATAACGAACACACTCGTGAAGTTTCATAAAGATCAATATATGTATTAAGACGTTATAACACATTTCCTGTTTCCTTTTTCTCGCCATAAATTCGTTGCCTCGCCACGGCCAAACCGTTCGAGATATCAAAAATCCCCTGGCAATTTTTAATCATCAGTGTCTTGACTTCATGCTGACCGAGTTTGGTGGCGATCGGATTAATCGTCTAGGAGGAGTATATCAAATTCCAGAGCATGCGTTTTTCAAACAACCCTTAATAGCTGACTTCCTGTTGGCGTGGCGATTAACTTAGAGCGCGAAAGTTGTTCGGCCCGATGAGGTCTATATGTGTACCGAGTTTCATACTAATACGTGCAAGCATGTTTAATATATGGACCAAATTTTCAGACTTTTTTCAAGGGGGCGCTGTCGAGCCCCCCTGCCACGCCCGGGTACCAGCCTCTCCGGCGTCCTAATGGCCGCGGATTCCAATGTGTGTGCCAATTTTCAAGAGTTTTTGAGCATGTTAAGGCCCCCAAAAAGCCCCGGAAGACGGAAAAAAAAAAAAAAAAAAAAAAAAAAAAAAATATAGCTGCGAGCAGCGATGGCGGGCCCAAGCCCGGTGGCACCGCCACCCCGGTGGCTTCAGGGCAACTGTGCACAGCGGGCAATAGGCACTTAAAACGGTTAAACATCAAAGGACTATGTCAAATTCACTCCACATTTACTGCACTACAAGGTGCCGCTATAGAGCCCCTCCTCCCTTCCCATTTTCAAAGGATTACATGTGCCAAGTTTTAACATTATTCTGATGAATTTTGAAGCAAATCAGGTAAAAATAAGAGGGTGATCTCAATGTATGCTGAAAGTGACACATTTTCTGCTTCCAGTTGGTGGCGCTATGACTTTGAATCACAATAGTCAAATCCATGTGATCAGCCTTGTACAATGAAGGCTAAGCCAAAGTTTCATCAAAATCAATTAATGTATGCAGAAGTTATAACACTTTGTTTCCCTTTTCTTGCCATAAATTCGTTGCCTCGCCACGGCCAAACCGTTTGAGATATCCAAAATCCGTTTGCAATTAAACAACTTCAATGTGTTAGCAACAAGTTAAAAAAGCTTGGTGTAAATTGGATAAACCCTGTAGGAGTAGTAGTATAAAATTCATAGCCTGTTTTTTCAAAAAATTAACATTCAAACCAAAATAGCTGACTTCCTGTTGGTCGGAGCTAATGAATGTAAATTAGAAAATTGTCCGGCTTGATGAGAACAATATGTGTACAGAGTTTGGTGACTGTAGGAAAAACTAACCACCCCACTTTTGTCAAAAGGTGGCGCTACTGAGCCCCTCCACCACGCCCATTTCTATGGCTTTGTCCATGTCTACTGGTTGACAATATTGATGTGTGTGTCGAGTTTCATGCAATTTGAAGCATGTTAAGAGCCTCAAAAACACTCAAGAATATTATTACAGTTTGACCTGTTGCCATGGCAACAATATTTCAAATATCAAAAATCCTGTCATAGGTCTACATCTGCTGTGTATTGACATTACACTGATGAAGTTTGAAGCAAATCAGGTAAAAATAAGAGGGTGATCTCAAAGCATTTTAAAAGTGATACACTTCTTGCTGCCATTTGGTGGCGCTATAACTTTGACTCACAATAGTTACATCCATGTGATCAGACTACTACAACCAACACACTCCTGAAGTTTCATAAACATCAATCAATGTATGCAGAAGTTATAACACATTTCCTGTTTCCCTTTTCTCGCCATAAATTCGTTGCCTCGCCACGGCCAAACCGTTTGAGATATCCAAAATCCGTTTGCAATTAAACAACTTCAATGTGTTCGCAACAAGTTAAAAAAGCTTGGTGTAAATTGGATAAACCCTGTAGGAGTAGTAGTATAAAATTCATAGCCTGTTTTTTCAAAAAATTAACATTCAAACCAAAATAGCTGACTTCCTGTTGGTCGGAGCTAATGAATGTAAATTAGAAAATTGTCCGGCTTGATGAGAATAATATGTGTACCGAGTTTGGTGACTGTAGGAAAAACTAACCCCCCCACTTTTGTCAAAAGGTGGCGCTACTGAGCCCCTCCACCACGCCCATTTCTATGGCTTTGTCCATGTCTACTGGTTGACAATATTGATGTGTGTGTCGAGTTTCATGCAATTTGAAGCATGTTAAGAGCCTCAAAAACACTCAAGAATATTATTACAGTTTGACCTGTTGCCATGGCAACAATATTTCAAATATCAAAAATCCTGTCATAGGTCTACATCTGCTGTGTATTGACATTACACTGATGAAGTTTGAAGCAAATCAGGTAAAAATAAGAGGGTGATCTCAAAACATTTCAAAAAGTGATACACTTCCTGCTGCCAGTTGGTGGCGCTATAACTTTGACTCACAATAGTCACATCCATGTGATCAGACTCCTATAACGAACACACTCGTGAAGTTTCATAAAGATCAATATATGTATTAAGACGTTATAACACATTTCCTGTTTCCTTTTTCTCGCCATAAATTCATTGCCTCGCCACGGCCAAACCGTTCGAGATATCAAAAATCCCCTGGCAATTTTTAATCATCAGTGTCTTGACTTCATGCTGACCGAGTTTGGTGGCGATCGGATTAATCGTCTAGGAGGAGTATATCAAATTCCAGAGCATGCGTTTTTCAAACAACCCTTAATAGCTGACTTCCTGTTGGCGTGGCGATTAACTTAGAGCGCGAAAGTTGTTCGGCCCGATGAGGTCTATATGTGTACCGAGTTTCATACTAATACGTGCAAGCATGTTTAATATATGGACCAAATTTTCAGACTTTTTTCAAGGGGGCGCTGTCGAGCCCCCCTGCCACGCCCGGGTACCAGCCTCTCCGGCGTCCTAATGGCCGCGGATTCCAATGTGTGTGCCAATTTTCAAGAGTTTTTGAGCATGTTAAGGCCCCCAAAAAGCCCCGGAAGACGGAAAAAAAAAAAAAAAATAAAATAAAAAAAAAATAATAATAATCCTTAGAAGAACAAGAGGGCCCTGCGCGAATTTTCGCTTGGGCCCTAATAATAATAATCCTTAGAAGAACAAGAGGGCCCTGCGCGAATTTTCGCTTGGGCCCTAAATATAGCTGCGAGCAGCGATGGCGGGCCCAAGCCGGTGGCACCGCCACCCCGGTGGCTTCAGGTCAACTGTGCACAGCGGGCAATAGGCACTTAAAACGGTTAAACATCAAAGGACTATGTCAAATACACTCCACATTTACTGCACTACAAGGTGCCGTTATAGAGCCCCTCCTCCCTGCCCATTTTCAAAGGATTACATGTGCCAAGTTTTAACATTATTCTGATGAATTTTGAAGCAAATCAGGTAAAAATAAGAGGGTGATCTCAATGTATGCTGAAAGTGACACATTTTCTGCTTCCAGTTGGTGGCGCTATGACTTTGAATCACAATAGTCAAATCCATGTGATCAGCCTTGTACAACGAAGACTAAGCCAAAGTTTCATCAAAATCAATTAATGTATGCAGAAGTTATAACACTTTGTTTCCCTTTTCTTGCCATAAATTCGTTGCCTCGCCACGGCCAAACCGTTTGAGATATCCAAAATCCGTTTGCAATTAAACAACTTCAATGTGTTAGCAACAAGTTAAAAAAAGCTTGGTGTAAATTGGATAAACCCTGTAGGAGTAGTAGTATAAAATTCATAGCCTGTTTTTTCAAAAAATTAACATTCAAACCAAAATAGCTGACTTCCTGTTGGTCGGAGCTAATGAATGTAAATTAGAAAAGTGTCCGGCTTGATGAGAATAATATGTGTACCGAGTTTGGTGACTGTAGGAAAAACTATACCCCCATGTTTTGTCAAAAGGTGGCGCTACTGAGCCCCTCCACCACGCCCATTTCTATGGCTTTGTCCATGTCTACTGGTTGACAATATTGATGTGTGTGTCGAGTTTCATGCAATTTGAAGCATGTTAAGAGCCTCAAAAACACTCAAGAATATTATTACAGTTTGACCTGTTGCCATGGCAACAATATTTCAAATATCAAAAATCCTGTCATAGGTCTACATCTGCTGTGTATTGACATTACACTGATGAAGTTTGAAGCAAATCAGGTAAAAATAAGAGGGTGATCTCAAAGCATTTTAAAAGTGATACACTTCTTGCTGCCATTTGGTGGCGCTATAACTTTGACTCACAATAGTTACATCCATGTGATCAGACTACTACAACCAACACACTCCTGAAGTTTCATAAACATCAATCAATGTATGCAGAAGTTAAAACACATTTCCTGTTTCCCTTTTCTCGCCATAAATTCGTTGCCTCGCCACGGCCAAACCGTTTGAGATATCCAAAATCCGTTTGCAATTAAACAACTTCAATGTGTTCGCAACAAGTTAAAAAAGCTTGGTGTAAATTGGATAAACCCTGTAGGAGTAGTAGTATAAAATTCATAGCCTGTTTTTTCAAAAAATTAACATTCAAACCAAAATAGCTGACTTCCTGTTGGTCGGAGCTAATTAATGTAAATTAGAAAATTGTCCGGCTTGATGAGAATAATATGTGTACCGAGTTTGGTGACTGTAGGAAAAACTTACACCCGGACTTTTGTCAAAAGGTGGCGCTACTGAGCCCCTCCACCACGCCCATTTCTATGGCTTTGTCCATGTCTACTGGTTGACAATATTGATGTGTGTGTCGAGTTTCATGCAATTTGAAGCATGTTAAGAGCCTCAAAAACACTCAAGAATATTATTACAGTTTGACCTGTTGCCATGGCAACAATATTTCAAATATCAAAAATCCTGTCATAGGTCTACATCTGCTGTGTATTGACATTACACTGATGAAGTTTGAAGCAAATCAGGTAAAAATAAGAGGGTGATCTCAAAACATTTCAAAAAGTGATACACTTCCTGCTGCCAGTTGGTGGCGCTATAACTTTGACTCACAATAGTCACATCCATGTGATCAGACTCCTATAACGAACACACTCGTGAAGTTTCATAAAGATCAATATATGTATTAAGACGTTATAACACATTTCCTGTTTCCTTTTTCTCGCCATAAATTCGTTGCCTCGCCACGGCCAAACCGTTCGAGATATCAAAAATCCCCTGGCAATTTTTAATCATCAGTGTCTTGACTTCATGCTGACCGAGTTTGGTGGCGATCGGATTAATCGTCTAGGAGGAGTATATCAAATTCCAGAGCATGCGTTTTTCAAACAACCCTTAATAGCTGACTTCCTGTTGGCGTGGCGATTAACTTAGAGCGCGAAAGTTGTTCGGCCCGATGAGGTCTATATGTGTACCGAGTTTCATACTAATACGTGCAAGCATGTTTAATATATGGACCAAATTTTCAGACTTTTTTCAAGGGGGCGCTGTCGAGCCCCCCTGCCACGCCCGGGTACCAGCCTCTCCGGCGTCCTAATGGCCGCGGATTCCAATGTGTGTGCCAATTTTCAAGAGTTTTTGAGCATGTTAAGGCCCCCAAAAAGCCCCGGAAGACGAAAAAAAAAAATAATAATAATAATAATAATTAATATAGCTGCGAGCAGCGATGGCGGGCCCAAGCCCGGTGGCACCGCCACCCCGGTGGCTTCAGGGCAACTGTGCACAGCGGGCAATAGGCACTTAAAACGGTTAAACATCAAAGGACTATGTCAAATTCACTCCACATTTACTGCACTACAAGGTGCCGCTATAGAGCCCCTCCTCCCTGCCCATTTTCAAAGGATTACATGTGCCAAGTTTTAACATTATTCTGATGAATTTTGAAGCAAATCAGGTAAAAATAACAGGGTGATCTCAATGTATGCTGAAAGTGACACATTTTCTGCTTCCAGTTGGTGGCGCTATGACTTTGAATCACAATAGTCAAATCCATGTGATCAGCCTTGTACAACGAAGACTAAGCCAAAGTTTCATCAAAATCAATTAATGTATGCAGAAGTTATAACACTTTGTTTCCCTTTTCTTGCCATAAATTCGTTGCCTCGCCACGGCCAAACCGTTTGAGATATCCAAAATCCGTTTGCAATTAAACAACTTCAATGTGTTCGCAACAAGTTAAAAAAAGCTTGGTGTAAATTGGATAAACCCTGTAGGAGTAGTAGTATAAAATTCATAGCCTGTTTTTTCAAAAAATTAACATTCAAACCAAAATAGCTGACTTCCTGTTGGTCGGAGCTAATTAATGTAAATTAGAAAATTGTCCGGCTTGATGAGAATAATATGTGTACCGAGTTTGGTGACTGTAGGAAAAACTAACCCCCCCACTTTTGTCAAAAGGTGGCGCTACTGAGCCCCTCCACCACGCCCATTTCTATGGCTTTGTCCATGTCTACTGGTTGACAATATTGATGTGTGTGTCGAGTTTCATGCAATTTGAAGCATGTTAAGAGCCTCAAAAACACTCAAGAATATTATTACAGTTTGACCTGTTGCCATGGCAACAATATTTCAAATATCAAAAATCCTGTCATAGGTCTACATCTGCTGTGTATTGACATTACACTGATGAAGTTTGAAGCAAATCAGGTAAAAATAAGAGGGTGATCTCAAAACATTTCAAAAAGTGATACACTTCCTGCTGCCAGTTGGTGGCGCTATAACTTTGACTCACAATAGTCACATCCATGTGATCAGACTCCTATAACGAACACACTCGTGAAGTTTCATAAAGATCAATATATGTATTAAGACGTTATAACACATTTCCTGTTTCCTTTTTCTCGCCATAAATTCGTTGCCTCGCCACGGCCAAACCGTTCGAGATATCAAAAATCCCCTGGCAATTTTTAATCATCAGTGTCTTGACTTCATGCTGACCGAGTTTGGTGGCGATCGGATTAATCGTCTAGGAGGAGTATATCAAATTCCAGAGCATGCGTTTTTCAAACAACCCTTAATAGCTGACTTCCTGTTGGCGTGGCGATTAACTTAGAGCGCGAAAGTTGTTCGGCCCGATGAGGTCTATATGTGTACCGAGTTTCATACTAATACGTGCAAGCATGTTTAATATATGGACCAAATTTTCAGACTTTTTTCAAGGGGGCGCTGTCGAGCCCCCCTGCCACGCCCGGGTACCAGCCTCTCCGGCGTCCTAATGGCCGCAGATTCCAATGTGTGTGCCAATTTTCAAGAGTTTTTGAGCATGTTAAGGCCCCCAAAAAGCCCCGGAAGACGAAAAAAAAAAAAAAAAAAAAAATAATAATAATAAATATAGCTGCGAGCAGCGATGGCGGGCCCAAGCCCGGTGGCACCGCCACCCCGGTGGCTTCAGGGCAACTGTGCACAGCGGGCAATAGGCACTTAAAACGGTTAAACATCAAAGGACTATGTCAAATTCACTCCACATTTACTGCACTACAAGGTGCCGCTATAGAGCCCCTCCTCCCTGCCCATTTTCAAAGGATTACATGTGCCAAGTTTTAACATTATTCTGATGAATTTTGAAGCAAATCAGGTAAAAATAAGAGGGTGATCTCAATGTATGCTGAAAGTGACACATTTTCTGCTTCCAGTTGGTGGCGCTATGACTTTGAATCACAATAGTCAAATCCATGTGATCAGCCTTGTACAACGAAGACTAAGCCAAAGTTTCATCAAAATCAATTAATGTATGCAGAAGTTATAACACTTTGTTTCCCTTTTCTTGCCATAAATTCGTTGCCTCGCCACGGCCAAACCATTTAAGATATCCAAAATCCGTTTGCAATTAAACAACTTCAATGTGTTAGCAACAAGTTAAAAAAAGCTTGGTGTAAATTGGATAAACCCTGTAGGAGTAGTAGTATAAAATTCATAGCCTGTTTTTTCAAAAAATTAACATTCAAACCAAAATAGCTGACTTCCTGTTGGTCGGAGCTAATGAATGTAAATTAGAAAATTGTCTGGCTTGATGAGAATAATGTGTGTACCGAGTTTGGTGACTATAGGAAAAACTAACCCCCACTTTTGTCAAAAGGTGGCGCTACTGAGCCCCTCCACCACGCCCATTTCTATGGCTTTGTCCATGTCTACTGGTTGACAATATTGATGTGTGTGTCGAGTTTCATGCAATTTGAAGCATGTTAAGAGCCTCAAAAACACTCAAGAATATTATTACAGTTTGACCTGTTGCCATGGCAACAATATTTCAAATATCAAAAATCCTGTCATAGGTCTACATCTGCTGTGTATTGACATTACACTGATGAAGTTTGAAGCAAATCAGGTAAAAATAAGAGGGTGATCTCAAAGCATTTTAAAAGTGATACACTTCTTGCTGCCATTTGGTGGCGCTATAACTTTGACTCACAATAGTTACATCCATGTGATCAGACTACTACAACCAACACACTCCTGAAGTTTCATAAACATCAATCAATGTATGCAGAAGTTATAACACATTTCCTGTTTCCCTTTTCTCGCCATAAATTCGTTGCCTCGCCACGGCCAAACCGTTTGAGATATCCAAAATCCGTTTGCAATTAAACAACTTCAATGTGTTCGCAACAAGTTAAAAAAAGCTTGGTGTAAATTGGATAAACCCTGTAGGAGTAGTAGTATAAAATTCATAGCCTGTTTTTTCAAAAAATTAACATTCAAACCAAAATAGCTGACTTCCTGTTGGTCGGAGCTAATGAATGTAAATTAGAAAATTGTCCGGCTTGATGAGAATAATATGTGTACCGAGTTTGGTGACTGTAGGAAAAACTAACCCCCACTTTTGTCAAAAGGTGGCGCTACTGAGCCCCTCCACCACGCCCATTTCTATGGCTTTGTCCATGTCTACTGGTTGACAATATTGATGTGTGTGTCGAGTTTCATGCAATTTGAAGCATGTTAAGAGCCTCAAAAACACTCAAGAATATTATTACAGTTTGACCTGTTGCCATGGCAACAATATTTCAAATATCAAAAATCCTGTCATAGGTCTACATCTGCTGTGTATTGACATTACACTGATGAAGTTTGAAGCAAATCAGGTAAAAATAAGAGGGTGATCTCAAAACATTTCAAAAAGTGATACACTTCCTGCTGCCAGTTGGTGGCGCTATAACTTTGACTCACAATAGTCACATCCATGTGATCAGACTCCTATAACGAACACACTCGTGAAGTTTCATAAAGATCAATATATGTATTAAGACGTTATAACACATTTCCTGTTTCCTTTTTCTCGCCATAAATTCGTTGCCTCGCCACGGCCAAACCGTTCGAGATATCAAAAATCCCCTGGCAATTTTTAATCATCAGTGTCTTGACTTCATGCTGACCGAGTTTGGTGGCGATCGGATTAATCGTCTAGGAGGAGTATATCAAATTCCAGAGCATGCGTTTTTCAAACAACCCTTAATAGCTGACTTCCTGTTGGCGTGGCGATTAACTTAGAGCGCGAAAGTTGTTCGGCCCGATGAGGTCTATATGTGTACCGAGTTTCATACTAATACGTGCAAGCATGTTTAATATATGGACCAAATTTTCAGACTTTTTTCAAGGGGGCGCTGTCGAGCCCCCCTGCCACGCCCGGGTACCAGCCTCTCCAGCGTCCTAATGGCCGCGGATTCCAATGTGTGTGCCAATTTTCAAGAGTTTTTGAGCATGTTAAGGCCCCCAAAAAGCCCCGGAAGACGGAAAAAAAAAAAAAAATAAATAAATAAATAAATAAATATAGCTGCGAGCAGCGATGGCGGGCCCAAGCCCGGTGGCACCGCCACCCCGGTGGCTTCAGGGCAACTGTGCACAGCGGGCAATAGGCACTTAAAACGGTTAAACATCAAAGGACTATGTCAAATTCACTCCACATTTACTGCACTACAAGGTGCCGCTATAGAGCCCCTCCTCCCTGCCCATTTTCAAAGGATTACATGTGCCAAGTTTTAACATTATTCTGATGAATTTTGAAGCAAATCAGGTAAAAATAACAGGGTGATCTCAATGTATGCTGAAAGTGACACATTTTCTGCTTCCAGTTGGTGGCGCTATGACTTTGAATCACAATAGTCAAATCCATGTGATCAGCCTTGTACAACGAAGACTAAGCCAAAGTTTCATCAAAATCAATTAATGTATGCAGAAGTTATAACACTTTGTTTCCCTTTTCTTGCCATAAATTCGTTGCCTCGCCACGGCCAAACCGTTTGAGATATCCAAAATCCGTTTGCAATTAAACAACTTCAATGTGTTCGCAACAAGTTAAAAAAAGCTTGGTGTAAATTGGATAAACCCTGTAGGAGTAGTAGTATAAAATTCATAGCCTGTTTTTTCAAAAAATTAACATTCAAACCAAAATAGCTGACTTCCTGTTGGTCGGAGCTAATTAATGTAAATTAGAAAATTGTCCGGCTTGATGAGAATAATATGTGTACCGAGTTTGGTGACTGTAGGAAAAAATAAACACCGAACTTTTGTCAAAAGGTGGCGCTACTGAGCCCCTCCACCACGCCCATTTCTATGGCTTTGTCCATGTCTACTGGTTGACAATATTGATGTGTGTGTCGAGTTTCATGCAATTTGAAGCATGTTAAGAGCCTCAAAAACACTCAAGAATATTATTACAGTTTGACCTGTTGCCATGGCAACAATATTTCAAATATCAAAAATCCTGTCATAGGTCTACATCTGCTGTGTATTGACATTACACTGATGAAGTTTGAAGCAAATCAGGTAAAAATAAGAGGGTGATCTCAAAACATTTCAAAAAGTGATACACTTCCTGCTGCCAGTTGGTGGCGCTATAACTTTGACTCACAATAGTCACATCCATGTGATCAGACTCCTATAACGAACACACTCGTGAAGTTTCATAAAGATCAATATATGTATTAAGACGTTATAACACATTTCCTGTTTCCTTTTTCTCGCCATAAATTCGTTGCCTCGCCACGGCCAAACCGTTCGAGATATCAAAAATCCCCTGGCAATTTTTAATCATCAGTGTCTTGACTTCATGCTGACCGAGTTTGGTGGCGATCGGATTAATCGTCTAGGAGGAGTATATCAAATTCCAGAGCATGCGTTTTTCAAACAACCCTTAATAGCTGACTTCCTGTTGGCGTGGCGATTAACTTAGAGCACGAAAGTTGTTCGGCCCGATGAGGTCTATATGTGTACCGAGTTTCATACTAATACGTGCAAGCATGTTTAATATATGGACCAAATTTTCAGACTTTTTTCAAGGGGGCGCTGTCGAGCCCCCCTGCCACGCCCGGGTACCAGCCTCTCCGGCGTCCTAATGGCCGCGGATTCCAATGTGTGTGCCAATTTTCAAGAGTTTTTGAGCATGTTAAGGCCCCCAAAAAGCCCCGGAAGACGAAAAAAAAAAAAAAAAATAATAATAATAATAAATATAGCTGCGAGCAGCGATGGCGGGCCCAAGCCCGGTGGCACCGCCACCCCGGTGGCTTCAGGGCAACTGTGCACAGCGGGCAATAGGCACTTAAAACGGTTAAACATCAAAGGACTATGTCAAATTCACTCCACATTTACTGCACTACAAGGTGCCGCTATAGAGCCCCTCCTCCCTGCCCATTTTCAAAGGATTACATGTGCCAAGTTTTAACATTATTCTGATGAATTTTGAAGCAAATCAGGTAAAAATAAGAGGGTGATCTCAATGTATGCTGAAAGTGACACATTTTCTGCTTCCAGTCGGTGGCGCTATGACTTTGAATCACAATAGTCAAATCCATGTGATCAGCCTTGTACAACGAAGACTAAGCCAAAGTTTCATCAAAATCAATTAATGTATGCAGAAGTTATAACACTTTGTTTCCCTTTTCTTGCCATAAATTCGTTGCCTCGCCACGGCCAAACCGTTTGAGATATCCAAAATCCGTTTGCAATTAAACAACTTCAATGTGTTCGCAACAAGTTAAAAAAAGCTTGGTGTAAATTGGATAAACCCTGTAGGAGTAGTAGTATAAAATTCATAGCCTGTTTTTTCAAAAAATTAACATTCAAACCAAAATAGCTGACTTCCTGTTGGTCGGAGCTAATGAATGTAAATTAGAAAATTGTCCGGCTTGATGAGAATAATATGTGTACCGAGTTTGGTGACTGTAGGAAAAACTAACCCCCCCACTTTTGTCAAAAGGTGGCGCTACTGAGCCCCTCCACCACGCCCATTTCTATGGCTTTGTCCATGTCTACTGGTTGACAATATTGATGTGTGTGTCGAGTTTCATGCAATTTGAAGCATGTTAAGAGCCTCAAAAACACTAAAGAATATTATTACAGTTTGACCTGTTGCCATGGCAACAATATTTCAAATATCATAAATCCTGTCATAGGTCTACATCTGCTGTGTATTGACATTACACTGATGAAGTTTGAAGCAAATCAGGTAAAAATAAGAGGGTGATCTCAAAGCATTTTAAAAGTGATACACTTCTTGCTGCCATTTGGTGGCGCTATAACTTTGACTCACAATAGTTACATCCATGTGATCAGACTACTACAACCAACACACTCCTGAAGTTTCATAAACATCAATCAATGTATGCAGAAGTTATAACACATTTCCTGTTTCCCTTTTCTCGCCATAAATTCGTTGCCTCGCCACGGCCAAACCGTTTGAGATATCCAAAATCCGTTTGCAATTAAACAACTTCAATGTGTTCGCAACAAGTTAAAAAAAGCTTGGTGTAAATTGGATAAACCCTGTAGGAGTAGTAGTATAAAATTCATAGCCTGTTTTTTCAAAAAATTAACATTCAAACCAAAATAGCTGACTTCCTGTTGGTCGGAGCTAATGAATGTAAATTAGAAAATTGTCCGGCTTGATGAGAATAATATGTGTACCGAGTTTGGTGACTGTAGGAAAAACTAACCCCCCCACTTTTGTCAAAAGGTGGCGCTACTGAGCCCCTCCACCACGCCCATTTCTATGGCTTTGTCCATGTCTACTGGTTGACAATATTGATGTGTGTGTCGAGTTTCATGCAATTTGAAGCATGTTAAGAGCCTCAAAAACACTCAAGAATATTATTACAGTTTGACCTGTTGCCATGGTAACAATATTTCAAATATCAAAAATCCTGTCATAGGTCTACATCTGCTGTGTATTGACATTACACTGATGAAGTTTGAAGCAAATCAGGTAAAAATAAGAGGGTGATCTCAAAACATTTCAAAAAGTGATACACTTCCTGCTGCCAGTTGGTGGCGCTATAACTTTGACTCACAATAGTCACATCCATGTGATCAGACTCCTATAACGAACACACTCGTGAAGTTTCATAAAGATCAATATATGTATTAAGACGGTATAACACATTTCCTGTTTCCTTTTTCTCGCCATAAATTCGTTGCCTCGCCACGGCCAAACCGTTCGAGATATCAAAAATCCCCTGGCAATTTTTAATCATCAGTGTCTTGACTTCATGCTGACCGAGTTTGGTGGCGATCGGATTAATCATCTAGGAGGAGTATATCAAATTCCAGAGCATGCGTTTTTCAAACAACCCTTAATAGCTGACTTCCTGTTGGCGTGGCGATTAACTTAGAGCGCGAAAGTTGTTCGGCCCGATGAGGTCTATATGTGTACCGAGTTTCATACTAATACGTGCAAGCATGTTTAATATATGGACCAAATTTTCAGACTTTTTTCAAGGGGGCGCTGTCGAGCCCCCCTGCCACGCCCGGGTACCAGCCTCTCCGGCGTCCTAATGGCCGCGGATTCCAATGTGTGTGCCAATTTTCAAGAGTTTTTGAGCATGTTAAGGCCCCCAAAAAGCCCCGGAAGACGGAAAAAAAAAAAATATATAGCTGCGAGCAGCGATGGCGGGCCCAAGCCCGGTGGCACCGCCACCCCGGTGGCTTCAGGGCAACTGTGCACAGCGGGCAATAGGCACTTAAAACGGTTAAACATCAAAGGACTATGTCAAATTCACTCCACATTTACTGCACTACAAGGTGCCGCTATAGAGCCCCTCCTCCCTGCCCATTTTCAAAGGATTACATGTGCCAAGTTTTAACATTATTCTGATGAATTTTGAAGCAAATCAGGTAAAAATAAGAGGGTGATCTCAATGTATGCTGAAAGTGACACATTTTCTGCTTCCAGTTGGTGGCGCTATGACTTTGAATCACAATAGTCAAATCCATGTGATCAGCCTTGTACAACGAAGACTAAGCCAAAGTTTCATCAAAATCAATTAATGTATGCAGAAGTTATAACACTTTGTTTCCCTTTTCTTGCCATAAATTCGTTGCCTCGCCACGGCCAAACCATTTGAGATATCCAAAATCCGTTTGCAATTAAACAACTTCAATGTGTTAGCAACAAGTTAAAAAAAGCTTGGTGTAAATTGGATAAACCCTGTAGGAGTAGTAGTATAAAATTCATAGCCTGTTTTTTCAAAAAATTAACATTCAAACCAAAATAGCTGACTTCCTGTTGGTCGGAGCTAATGAATGTAAATTAGAAAATTGTCTGGCTTGATGAGAATAATGTGTGTACCGAGTTTGGTGACTATAGGAAAAACTAACCCCCCACTTTTGTCAAAAGGTGGCGCTACTGAGCCCCTCCACCACGCCCATTTCTATGGCTTTGTCCATGTCTACTGGTTGACAATATTGATGTGTGTGTCGAGTTTCATGCAATTTGAAGCATGTTAAGAGCCTCAAAAACACTCAAGAATATTATTACAGTTTGACCTGTTGCCATGGCAACAATATTTCAAATATCAAAAATCCTGTCATAGGTCTACATCTGCTGTGTATTGACATTACACTGATGAAGTTTGAAGCAAATCAGGTAAAAATAAGAGGGTGATCTCAAAGCATTTTAAAAGTGATACACTTCTTGCTGCCATTTGGTGGCGCTATAACTTTGACTCACAATAGTTACATCCATGTGATCAGACTACTACAACCAACACACTCCTGAAGTTTCATAAACATCAATCAATGTATGCAGAAGTTATAACACATTTCCTGTTTCCCTTTTCTCGCCATAAATTCGTTGCCTCGCCACGGCCAAACCGTTTGAGATATCCAAAATCCGTTTGCAATTAAACAACTTCAATGTGTTCGCAACAAGTTAAAAAAAGCTTGGTGTAAATTGGATAAACCCTGTAGGAGTAGTAGTATAAAATTCATAGCCTGTTTTTTCAAAAAATTAACATTCAAACCAAAATAGCTGACTTCCTGTTGGTCGGAGCTAATGAATGTAAATTAGAAAATTGTCCGGCTTGATGAGAATAATATGTGTACCGAGTTTGGTGACTGTAGGAAAAACTAACCCCCCCACTTTTGTCAAAAGGTGGCGCTACTGAGCCCCTCCACCACGCCCATTTCTATGGCTTTGTCCATGTCTACTGGTTGACAATATTGATGTGTGTGTCGAGTTTCATGCAATTTGAAGCATGTTAAGAGCCTCAAAAACACTCAAGAATATTATTACAGTTTGACCTGTTGCCATGGCAACAATATTTCAAATATCAAAAATCCTGTCATAGGTCTACATCTGCTGTGTATTGACATTACACTGATGAAGTTTGAAGCAAATCAGGTAAAAATAAGAGGGTGATCTCAAAACATTTCAAAAAGTGATACACTTCCTGCTGCCAGTTGGTGGCGCTATAACTTTGACTCACAATAGTCACATCCATGTGATCAGACTCCTATAACGAACACACTCGTGAAGTTTCATAAAGATCAATATATGTATTAAGACGTTATAACACATTTCCTGTTTCCTTTTTCTCGCCATAAATTCGTTGCCTCGCCACGGCCAAACCGTTCGAGATATCAAAAATCCCCTGGCAATTTTTAATCATCAGTGTCTTGACTTCATGCTGACCGAGTTTGGTGGCGATCGGATTAATCGTCTAGGAGGAGTATATCAAATTCCAGAGCATGCGTTTTTCAAACAACCCTTAATAGCTGACTTCCTGTTGGCGTGGCGATTAACTTAGAGCGCGAAAGTTGTTCGGCCCGATGAGGTCTATATGTGTACCGAGTTTCATACTAATACGTGCAAGCATGTTTAATATATGGACCAAATTTTCAGACTTTTTTCAAGGGGGCGCTGTCGAGCCCCCCTGCCACGCCCGGGTACCAGCCTCTCCAGCGTCCTAATGGCCGCGGATTCCAATGTGTGTGCCAATTTTCAAGAGTTTTTGAGCATGTTAAGGCCCCCAAAAAGCCCCGGAAGACGGAAAAAAAAAAAAATAAAAAAAATAAAATAAAATAAATATAGCTGCGAGCAGCGATGGCGGGCCCAAGCCCGGTGGCACCGCCACCCCGGTGGCTTCAGGGCAACTGTGCACAGCGGGCAATAGGCACTTAAAACGGTTAAACATCAAAGGACTATGTCAAATTCACTCCACATTTACTGCACTACAAGGTGCCGCTATAGAGCCCCTCCTCCCTGCCCATTTTCAAAGGATTACATGTGCCAAGTTTTAACATTATTCTGATGAATTTTGAAGCAAATCAGGTAAAAATAAGAGGGTGATCTCAATGTATGCTGAAAGTGACACATTTTCTGCTTCCAGTTGGTGGCGCTATGACTTTGAATCACAATAGTCAAATCCATGTGATCAGCCTTGTACAACGAAGACTAAGCCAAAGTTTCATCAAAATCAATTAATGTATGCAGAAGTTATAACACTTTGTTTCCCTTTTCTTGCCATAAATTCGTTGCCTCGCCACGGCCAAACCGTTTGAGATATCCAAAATCCGTTTGCAATTAAACAACTTCAATGTGTTAGCAACAAGTTAAAAAAAGCTTGGTGTAAATTGGATAAACCCTGTAGGTGTAGTAGTATAAAATTCATAGCCTGTTTTTTCAAAAAATTAACATTCAAACCAAAATAGCTGACTTCCTGTTGGTCGGAGCTAATGAATGTAAATTAGAAAATTGTCCGGCTTGATGAGAATAATATGTGTACCGAGTTTGGTGACTGTAGGAAAAACTAACCCCCCCACTTTTGTCAAAAGGTGGCGCTACTGAGCCCCTCCACCACGCCCATTTCTATGGCTTTGTCCATGTCTACTGGTTGACAATATTGATGTGTGTGTCGAGTTTCATGCAATTTGAAGCATGTTAAGAGCCTCAAAAACACTCAAGAATATTATTACAGTTTGACCTGTTGCCATGGCAACAATATTTCAAATATCAAAAATCCTGTCATAGGTCTACATCTGCTGTGTATTGACATTACACTGATGAAGTTTGAAGCAAATCAGGTAAAAATAAGAGGGTGATCTCAAAGCATTTTAAAAGTGATACACTTCTTGCTGCCATTTGGTGGCGCTATAACTTTGACTCACAATAGTTACATCCATGTGATCAGACTACTACAACCAACACACTCCTGAAGTTTCATAAACATCAATCAATGTATGCAGAAGTTATAACACATTTCCTGTTTCCCTTTTCTCGCCATAAATTCGTTGCCTCGCCACGGCCAAACCGTTTGAGATATCCAAAATCCGTTTGCAATTAAACAACTTCAATGTGTTCGCAACAAGTTAAAAAAGCTTGGTGTAAATTGGATAAACCCTGTAGGAGTAGTAGTATAAAATTCATAGCCTGTTTTTTCAAAAAATTAACATTCAAACCAAAATAGCTGACTTCCTGTTGGTCGGAGCTAATGAATGTAAATTAGAAAATTGTCCGGCTTGATGAGAATAATATGTGTACCGAGTTTGGTGACTGTAGGAAAAACTAACCCCCACTTTTGTCAAAAGGTGGCGCTACTGAGCCCCTCCACCACGCCCATTTCTATGGCTTTGTCCATGTCTACTGGTTGACAATATTGATGTGTGTGTCGAGTTTCATGCAATTTGAAGCATGTTAAGAGCCTCAAAAACACTCAAGAATATTATTACAGTTTGACCTGTTGCCATGGCAACAATATTTCAAATATCAAAAATCCTGTCATAGGTCTACATCTGCTGTGTATTGACATTACACTGATGAAGTTTGAAGCAAATCAGGTAAAAATAAGAGGGTGATCTCAAAACATTTCAAAAAGTGATACACTTCCTGCTGCCAGTTGGTGGCGCTATAACTTTGACTCACAATAGTCACATCCATGTGATCAGACTCCTATAACGAACACACTCGTGAAGTTTCATAAAGATCAATATATGTATTAAGACGTTATAACACATTTCCTGTTTCCTTTTTCTCGCCATAAATTCGTTGCCTCGCCACGGCCAAACCGTTCGAGATATCAAAAATCCCCTGGCAATTTTTAATCATCAGTGTCTTGACTTCATGCTGACCGAGTTTGGTGGCGATCGGATTAATCGTCTAGGAGGAGTATATCAAATTCCAGAGCATGCGTTTTTCAAACAACCCTTAATAGCTGACTTCCTGTTGGCGTGGCGATTAACTTAGAGCACGAAAGTTGTTCGGCCCGATGAGGTCTATATGTGTACCGAGTTTCATACTAATACGTGCAAGCATGTTTAATATATGGACCAAATTTTCAGACTTTTTTCAAGGGGGCGCTGTCGAGCCCCTGCCACGCCCGGGTACCAGCCTCTCCGGCGTCCTAATGGCCGCGGATTCCAATGTGTGTGCCAATTTTCAAGAGTTTTTGAGCATGTTAAGGCCCCCAAAAAGCCCCGGAAGACGAAAAAAAAAAAAAAATAATAATAATAATAATAAATATAGCTGCGAGCAGCGATGGCGGGCCCAAGCCCGGTGGCACCGCCACCCCGGTGGCTTCAGGGCAACTGTGCACAGCGGGCAATAGGCACTTAAAACGGTTAAACATCAAAGGACTATGTCAAATTCACTCCACATTTACTGCACTACAAGGTGCCGCTATAGAGCCCCTCCTCCCTGCCCATTTTCAAAGGATTACATGTGCCAAGTTTTAACATTATTCTGATGAATTTTGAAGCAAATCAGGTAAAAATAAGAGGGTGATCTCAATGTATGCTGAAAGTGACACATTTTCTGCTTCCAGTTGGTGGCGCTATGACTTTGAATCACAATAGTCAAATCCATGTGATCAGCCTTGTACAACGAAGACTAAGCCAAAGTTTCATCAAAATCAATTAATGTATGCAGAAGTTATAACACTTTGTTTCCCTTTTCTTGCCATAAATTCGTTGCCTCGCCACGGCCAAACCGTTTGAGATATCCAAAATCCGTTTGCAATTAAACAACTTCAATGTGTTAGCAACAAGTTAAAAAAAGCTTGGTGTAAATTGGATAAACCCTGTAGGAGTAGTAGTATAAAATTCATAGCCTGTTTTTTCAAAAAATTAACATTCAAACAAAAATAGCCGACTTCCTGTTGGTCGGAGCTAATGAATGTAAATTAGAAAATTGTCCGGCTTGATGAGATCAATATATGTACCGAGTTTGGTGACTGTAGGAAAAACTAACACCACCACTTTTGTCAAAAGGTGGCGCTACTGAGCCCCTCCACCACGCCCATTTCTATGGCTTTGTCCATGTCTACTGGTTGACAATATTGATGTGTGTGTCGAGTTTCATGCAAATTGAAGCATGTTAAGAGCCTCAAAAACACTCAAGAATATTATTACAGTTTGACCTGTCGCCATGGCAACGATATTTCAAATATCAAAAATCCTGTCATAGGTCTACATCTGCTGTGTATTGACATTACACTGATGAAGTTTGAAGCAAATCAGGTAAAAATAAGAGGGTGATCTCAAAGCATTTTAAAAGTGATACACTTCTTGCTGCCATTTGGTGGCGCTATAACTTTGACTCACAATAGTTACATCCATGTGATCAGACTACTACAACCAACACAATCCTGAAGTTTCATAAACATCAATCAATGTATGCAGAAGTTATAACACATTTCCTGTTTCCCTTTTCTCGGCATAAATTCGTTGCCTCGCCACGGCCAAACCATTTGAGATATCCAAAATCCGTTTGCAATTAAACAACTTCAATGTGTTCGCAACAAGTTAAAAAAAGCTTGGTGTAAATTGGATAAACCCTGTAGGAGTAGTAGTATAAAATTCATAGCCTGTTTTTTCAAAAAATTAACATTCAAACCAAAATAGCTGACTTCCTGTTGGTCGGAGCTAATGAATGTAAATTAGAAAATTGTCCGGCTTGATGAGAACAATATGTGTACCGAGTTTGGTGACTGTAGGAAAAACTAACCCCCCCACTTTTGTCAAAAGGTGGCGCTACTGAGCCCCTCCACCACGCCCATTTCTATGGCTTTGTCCATGTCTACTGGATGACAATATTGATGTGTGTGTCGAGTTTCATGCAATTTGAAGCATGTTAAGAGCCTCAAAAACACTCAAGAATATTATCACAGTTTGACCTGTTGCCATGGCAACAATATTTCAAATATCAAAAATCCTGTCATAGGTCTACATCTGCTGTGTATTGACATTACACTGATGAAGTTTGAAGCAAATCAGGTAAAAATAAGAGGGTGATCTCAAAACATTTCAAAAAGTGATACACTTCCTGCTGCCAGTTGGTGGCGCTATAACTTTGACTCACAATAGTCACATCCATGTGATCAGACTCCTATAACGAACACACTCGTGAAGTTTCATAAAGATCAATATATGTATTAAGACGTTATAACACATTTCCTGTTTCCTTTTTCTCGCCATAAATTCGTTGCCTCGCCACGGCCAAACCGTTCGAGATATCAAAAATCCCCTGGCAATTTTTAATCATCAATGTCTTGACTTCATGCTGACCGAGTTTGGTGGCGATCGGATTAATCGTCTAGGAGGAGTATATCAAATTCCAGAGCATGCGTTTTTCAAACAACCCTTAATAGCTGACTTCCTGTTGGCGTGGTGTTTAACTTAGAGCACGAAAGTTGTTCGGCCCGATGAGGTCTATATGTGTACTGAGTTTCATACTAATACGTGCAAGCGTGTTTAATATATGGACCAAATTTTCAGACTTTTTTCAAGGGGGCGCTGTCGAGCCCCCCTGCCACGCCCGGGTACCAGCCTCTCCGGCGTCCTAATGGCCGCGGATTCCAATGTGTGTGCAAATTTTCAAGAGTTTTTGAGCATGTTAAGGCCCCCAAAAAGCCCCGGAAGACGGAAAAAAAAAAAAAAATAATAATAAATATAGCTGCGAGCAGCGATGGCGGGCCCAAGCCCGGTGGCACCGCCACCCCGGTGGCTTCAGGGCAACTGTGCACAGCGGGCAATAGGCACTTAAAACGGTTAAACATTAAAGGACTATGTCAAATTCACTCCACATTTACTGCACTACAAGGTGCCGCTATAGAGCCCCTCCTCCCTGCCCATTTTCAAAGGATTACATGTGCCAAGTTTTAACATTATTCTGATGAATTTTGAAGCAAATCAGGTAAAAATAAGAGGGTGATCTCAATGTATGCTGAAAGTGACACATTTTCTGCTTCCAGTTGGTGGCGCTATGACTTTGAATCACAATACTCAAATCCATGTGATCAGCCTTGTACAACGAAGACTAAGCCAAAGTTTCATCAAAATCAATTAATGTATGCAGAAGTTATAACACTTTGTTTCCCTTTTCTTGCCATAAATTCGTTGCCTTGCCACGGCCAAACCGTTTGAGATATCCAAAATCCGTTTGCAATTAAACAACTTCAATGTGTTAGCAACAAGTTAAAAAAAGCTTGGTGTAAATTGGATAAACCCTGTAGGAGTAGTAGTATAAAATTCATAGCCTGTTTTTTCAAAAAATTAACATTCAAACCAAAATAGCTGACTTCCTGTTGGTCGGAGCTAATGAATGTAAATTAGAAAATTGTCCGGCTTGATGAGAATAATATGTGTACCGAGTTTGGTGACTGTAGGAAAAACTAACCCCCTCACTTTTGTCAAAAGGTGGCGCTACTGAGCCCCTCCACCACGCCCATTTCTATGGCTTTGTCCATGTCTACTGGTTGACAATATTGATGTGTGTGTCGAGTTTCATGCAATTTGAAGCATGTTAAGAGCCTCAAAAACACTCAAGAATATTATTACAGTTTGACCTGTTGCCATGGCAACAATATTTCAAATATCAAAAATCCTGTCATAGGTCTACATCTGCTGTGTATTGACATTACACTGATGAAGTTTGAAGCAAATCAGGTAAAAATAAGAGGGTGATCTCAAAGCATTTTAAAAGTGATACACTTCTTGCTGCCATTTGGTGGCGCTATAACTTTGACTCACAATAGTTACATCCATGTGATCAGACTACTACAACCAACACACTCCTGAAGTTTCATAAACATCAATCAATGTATGCAGAAGTTATAACACATTTCCTGTTTCCTTTTTCTCGCCATAAATTTGTTGCCTCGCCACGGCCAAACCATTTGAGATATCCAAAATCCGTTTGCAATTAAACAACTTCAATGTGTTCGCAACAAGTTAAAAAAAGCTTGGTGTAAATTGGATAAACCCTGTAGGAGTAGTAGTATAAAATTCATAGCCTGTTTTTTCAAAAAATTAACATTCAAACCAAAATAGCTGACTTCCTGTTGGTCGGAGCTAATGAATGTAAATTAGAAAATTGTCCGGCTTGATGAGAATAATATGTGTACCGAGTTTGGTGACTGTAGGAAAAACTAACCCCCCCACTTTTGTCAAAAGGTGGCGCTACTGAGCCCCTCCACCACGCCCATTTCTATGGCTTTGTCCATGTCTACTGGTTGACAATATTGATGTGCGTGTCGAGTTTCATGCAATTTGAAGCATGTTAAGAGCCTCAAAAACACTCAAGAATATTATTACAGTTTGACCTGTTGCCATGGCAACAATATTTCAAATATCAAAAATCCTGTCATAGGTCTACATCTGCTGTGTATTGACATTACACTGATGAAGTTTGAAGCAAATCAGGTAAAAATAAGAGGGTGATCTCAAAACATTTCAAAAAGTGATACACTTCCTGCTGCCAGTTGGTGGCGCTATAACTTTGACTCACAATAGTCACATCCATGTGATCAGACTCCTATAACGAACACACTCGTGAAGTTTCATAAAGATCAATATATGTATTAAGACGTTATAACACATTTCCTGTTTCCTTTTTCTCGCCATAAATTCGTTGCCTCGCCACGGCCAAACCGTTCGAGATATCAAAAATCCCCTGGCAATTTTTAATCATCAGTGTCTTGACTTCATGCTGACCGAGTTTGGTGGCGATCGGATTAATCGTCTAGGAGGAGTATATCAAATTCCAGAGCATGCGTTTTTCAAACAACCCTTAATAGCTGACTTCCTGTTGGCGTGGCGATTAACTTAGAGCGCGAAAGTTGTTCGGCCCGATGAGGTCTATATGTGTACCGAGTTTCATACTAATACGTGCAAGCATGTTTAATATATGGACCAAATTTTCAGACTTTTTTCAAGGGGGCGCTGTCGAGCCCCCCTGCCACGCCCGGGTACCAGCCTCTCCGGCGTCCTAATGGCCGCGGATTCCAATGTGTGTGCCAATTTTCAAGAGTTTTTGAGCATGTTAAGGCCCCCAAAAAGCCCCGGAAGACGGAAAAAAAAAAAATAATAAAAAAATAATAATAATCCTTAGAAGAACAAGAGGGCCCTGCGCGAATTTTCGCTTGGGCCCTAATAATAATAAATATAGCTGCGAGCAGCGATGGCGGGCCCAAGCCCGGTGGCACCGCCACCCCGGTGGCTTCAGGGCAACTGCGCACAGCGGGCAATAGGCACTTAAAACGGTTAAACATCAAAGGGCTATGTCAAATTCACTCCACATTTACTGCACTACAAGGTGCCGTTATAGAGCCCCTCCTCCCTGCCCATTTTCAAAGGATTACATGTGCCAAGTTTTAACATTATTCTGATGAATTTTGAAGCAAATCAGGTAAAAATAAGAGGGTGATCTCAATGTATGCTGAAAGTGACACATTTTCTGCTTCCAGTTGGTGGCGCTATGACTTTGAATCACAATAGTCAAATCCATGTGATCAGCCTTGTCCAACGAAGACTAAGCCAAAGTTTCATCAAAATCAATTAATGTATGCAGAAGTTATAACACTTTGTTTCCCTTTTCTTGCCATAAATTCGTTGCCTCGCCACGGCCAAACCGTTTGAGATATCCAAAATCCGTTTGCAATTAAACAACTTCAATCTGTTAGCAACAAGTTAAAAAAAGCTTGGTGTAAATTGGATAAACCCTGTAGGAGTAGTAGTATAAAATTCATAGCCTGTTTTTTCAAAAAATTAACATTCAAACCAAAATAGCTGACTTCCTGTTGGTCGGAGCTAATGAATGTAAATTAGAAAATTGTCCGGCTTGATGAGAATAATATGTGTACCGAGTTTGGTGACTGTAGGAAAAACTAACCCCCCCACTTTTGTCAAAAGGTGGCGCTACTGAGCCCCTCCACCACGCCCATTTCTATGGCTTTGTCCATGTCTACTGGTTGACAATATTGATGTGTGTGTCGAGTTTCATGCAATTTGAAGCATGTTAAGAGCCTCAAAACCACTCAAGAATATTATTACAGTTTGACCTGTTGCCATGGCAACAATATTTCAAATATCAAAAATCCTGTCATAGGTCTACATCTGCTGTGTATTGACATTACACTGATGAAGTTTGAAGCAAATCAGGTAAAAATAAGAGGGTGATCTCAAAGCATTTTAAAAGTGATACACTTCTTGCTGCCATTTGGTGGCGCTATAACTTTGACTCACAATAGTTACATCCATGTGATCAGACTACTACAACCAACACACTCCTGAAGTTTCATAAACATCAATCAATGTATGCAGAAGTTATAACACATTTCCTGTTTCCCTTTTCTCGCCATAAATTTGTTGCCTCGCCACGGCCAAACCGTTTGAGATATCCAAAATCCGTTTGCAATTAAACAACTTCAATGTGTTCGCAACAAGTTAAAAAAAGCTTGGTGTAAATTGGATAAACCCTGTAGGAGTAGTAGTATAAAATTCATAGCCTGTTTTTTCAAAAAATTAACATTCAAACCAAAATAGCTGACTTCCTGTTGGTCGGAGCTAATGAATGTAAATTAGAAAATTGTCCGGCTTGATGAGAATAATATGTGTACCGAGTTTGGTGACTGTAGGAAAAACTAACCCCCACTTTTGTCAAAAGGTGGCGCTACTGAGCCCCTCCACCACGCCCATTTCTATGGCTTTGTCCATGTCTACTGGTTGACAATATTGATGTGTGTGTCGAGTTTCATGCAATTTGAAGCATGTTAAGAGCCTCAAAAACACTCAAGAATATTATTACAGTTTGACCTGTTGCCATGGCAACAATATTTCAAATATCAAAAATCCTGTCATAGGTCTACATCTGCTGTGTATTGACATTACACTGATGAAGTTTGAAGCAAATCAGGTAAAAATAAGAGGGTGATCTCAAAACATTTCAAAAAGTGATACACTTCCTGCTGCCAGTTGGTGGCGCTATAACTTTGACTCACAATAGTCACATCCATGTGATCAGACTCCTATAACGAACACACTCGTGAAGTTTCATAAAGATCAATATATGTATTAAGACGTTATAACACATTTCCTGTTTCCTTTTTCTCGCCATAAATTCGTTGCCTCGCCACGGCCAAACCGTTCGAGATATCAAAAATCCCCTGGCAATTTTTAATCATCAGTGTCTTGACTTCATGCTGACCGAGTTTGGTGGCGATCGGATTAATCGTCTAGGAGGAGTATATCAAATTCCAGAGCATGCGTTTTTCAAACAACCCTTAATAGCTGACTTCCTGTTGGCGTGGCGATTAACTTAGAGCGCGAAAGTTGTTCGGCCCGATGAGGTCTATATGTGTACCGAGTTTCATACTAATACGTGCAAGCATGTTTAATATATGGACCAAATTTTCAGACTTTTTTCAAGGGGGCGCTGTCGAGCCCCCCTGCCACGCCCAGGTACCAGCCTCTCCGGCGTCCTAATGGCCGCGGATTCCAATGTGTGTGCCAATTTTCAAGAGTTTTTGAGCATGTTAAGGCCCCCAAAAAGCCCCGGAAGACGGAAAAAAAAAAAATAAAAAAATAAAAAAAAAAATAATAATAATAATCCTTAGAAGAACAAGAGGGCCCTGCGCGAATTTTCGCTTGGGCCCTAAATATAGCTGCGAGCAGCGATGGCGGGCCCAAGCCCGGTGGCACCGCCACCCCGGTGGCTTCAGGGCAACTGTGCACAGCGGGCAATAGGCACTTAAAACGGTTAAACATCAAAGGACTATGTCAAATTCACTCCACATTTACTGCACTACAAGGTGCCGTTATAGAGCCCCTCCTCCCTGCCCATTTTCAAAGGATTACATGTGCCAAGTTTTAACATTATTCTGATGAATTTTGAAGCAAATCAGGTAAAAATAAGAGGGTGATCTCAATGTATGCTGAAAGTGACACATTTTCTGCTTCCAGTTGGTGGCGCTATGACTTTGAATCACAATAGTCAAATCCATGTGATCAGCCTTGTACAACGAAGACTAAGCCAAAGTTTCATCAAAATCAATTAATGTATGCAGAAGTTATAACACTTTGTTTCCCTTTTCTTGCCATAAATTCGTTGCCTCGCCACGGCCAAACCGTTTGAGATATCCAAAATCCGTTTGCAATTAAACAACTTCAATGTATTAGCAACAAGTTAAAAAAAGCTTGGTGTAAATTGGATAAACCCTGTAGGAGTAGTAGTATAAAATTCATAGCCTGTTTTTTCAAAAAATTAACATTCAAACCAAAATAGCTGACTTCCTGTTGGTCGGAGCTAATGAATGTAAATTAGAAAATTGTCTGGCTTGATGAGAATAATATGTGTACCGAGTTTGGTGACTGTAGGGAAAACTAACCCCCCCACTTTTGTCAAAAGGTGGCGCTACTGAGCCCCTCCACCACGCCCATTTCTATGGCTTTGTCCATGTCTACTGGTTGACAATATTGATGTGTGTGTCGAGTTTCATGCAATTTGAAGCATGTTAAGAGCCTCAAAAACACTCAAGAATATTATTACAGTTTGACCTGTTGCCATGGCAACAATATTTCAAATATCAAAAATCCTGTCATAGGTCTACATCTGCTGTGTATTGACATTACACTGATGAAGTTTGAAGCAAATCAGGTAAAAATAAGAGGGTGATCTCAAAGCATTTTAAAAGTGATACACTTCTTGCTGCCATTTGGTGGCGCTATAACTTTGACTCACAATAGTTACATCCATGTGATCAGACTACTACAACCAACACACTCCTGAAGTTTCATAAACATCAATCAATGTATGCAGAAGTTATAACACATTTCCTGTTTCCTTTTTCTCGCCATAAATTCGTTGCCTCGCCACGGCCAAACCGTTTGAGATATCCAAAATCCGTTTGCAATTAAACAACTTCAATGTGTTCGCAACAAGTTAAAAAAAGCTTGGTGTAAATTGGATAAACCCTGTAGGAGTAGTAGTATAAAATTCATAGCCTGTTTTTTAAAAAAATTAACATTCAAACCAAAATAGCTGACTTCCTGTTGGTCGGAGCTAATGAATGTAAATTAGAAAATTGTCCGGCTTGATGAGAATAATATGTGTACCGAGTTTGGTGACTGTAGGAAAAACTAACCCCCCCACTTTTGTCAAAAGGTGGCGCTACTGAGCCCCTCCACCACGCCCATTTCTATGGCTTTGTCCATGTCTACTGGTTGACAATATTGATGTGTGTGTCGAGTTTCATGCAATTTGAAGCATGTTAAGAGCCTCAAAAACACTCAAGAATATTATTACAGTTTGACCTGTTGCCATGGCAACAATATTTCAAATATCAAAAATCCTGTCATAGGTCTACATCTGCTGTGTATTGACATTACACTGATGAAGTTTGAAGCAAATCAGGTAAAAATAAGAGGGTGATCTCAAAACATTTCAAAAAGTGATACACTTCCTGCTGCCAGTTGGTGGCGCTATAACTTTGACTCACAATAGTCACATCCATGTGATCAGACTCCTATAACGAACACACTCGTGAAGTTTCATAAAGATCAATATATGTATTAAGACGTTATAACACATTTCCTGTTTCCTTTTTCTCGCCATAAATTCGTTGCCTCGCCACGGCCAAACCGTTCGAGATATCAAAAATCCCCTGGCAATTTTTAATCATCAGTGTCTTGACTTCATGCTGACCGAGTTTGGTGGCGATCGGATTAATCGTCTAGGAGGAGTATATCAAATTCCAGAGCATGCGTTTTTCAAACAACCCTTAATAGCTGACTTCCTGTTGGCGTGGCGATTAACTTAGAGCGCGAAAGTTGTTCGGCCCGATGAGGTCTATATGTGTACCGAGTTTCATACTAATACGTGCAAGCATGTTTAATATATGGACCAAATTTTCAGACTTTTTTCAAGGGGGCGCTGTCGAGCCCCCCTGCCACGCCCGGGTACCAGCCTCTCCGGCGTCCTAATGGCCGTGGATTCCAATGTGTGTGCCAATTTTCAAGAGTTTTTGAGCATGTTAAGGCCCCCAAAAAGCCCCGGAAGACGGAAAAAAAAGAAAAAATAAATAAATAAATAAATAAATAATAATAATAATCCTTAGAAGAACAAGAGGGCCCTGCGCGAATTTTCGCTTGGGCCCTAATAATAATAAATATAGCTGCGAGCAGCGATGGCGGGCCCAAGCCCGGTGGCACCGCCACCCCGGTGGCTTCAGGGCAACTGCGCACAGCGGGCAATAGGCACTTAAAACGGTTAAACATCAAAGGGCTATGTCAAATTCACTCCACATTTACTGCACTACAAGGTGCCGTTATAGAGCCCCTCCTCCCTGCCCATTTTCAAAGGATTACATGTGCCAAGTTTTAACATTATTCTGATGAATTTTGAAGCAAATCAGGTAAAAATAAGAGGGTGATCTCAATGTATGCTGAAAGTGACACATTTTCTGCTTCCAGTTGGTGGCGCTATGACTTTGAATCACAATAGTCAAATCCATGTGATCAGCCTTGTACAACGAAGACTAAGCCAAAGTTTCATCAAAATCAATTAATGTATGCAGAAGTTATAACACTTTGTTTCCCTTTTCTTGCCATAAATTCGTTGCCTCGCCACGGCCAAACCGTTTGAGATATCCAAAATCCGTTTGCAATTAAACAACTTCAATCTGTTAGCAACAAGTTAAAAAAAGCTTGGTGTAAATTGGATAAACCCTGTAGGAGTAGTAGTATAAAATTCATAGCCTGTTTTTTCAAAAAATTAACATTCAAACCAAAATAGCTGACTTCCTGTTGGTCGGAGCTAATGAATGTAAATTAGAAAATTGTCCGGCTTGATGAGAATAATATGTGTACCGAGTTTGGTGACTGTAGGAAAAACTAACCCCCACTTTTGTCAAAAGGTGGCGCTACTGAGCCCCTCCACCACGCCCATTTCTATGGCTTTGTCCATGTCTACTGGTTGACAATATTGATGTGTGTGTCGAGTTTCATGCAATTTGAAGCATGTTAAGAGCCTCAAAACCACTCAAGAATATTATTACAGTTTGACCTGTTGCCATGGCAACAATATTTCAAATATCAAAAATCCTGTCATAGGTCTACATCTGCTGTGTATTGACATTACACTGATGAAGTTTGAAGCAAATCAGGTAAAAATAAGAGGGTGATCTCAAAGCATTTTAAAAGTGATACACTTCTTGCTGCCATTTGGTGGCGCTATAACTTTGACTCACAATAGTTACATCCATGTGATCAGACTACTACAACCAACACACTCCTGAAGTTTCATAAACATCAATCAATGTATGCAGAAGTTATAACACATTTCCTGTTTCCCTTTTCTCGCCATAAATTTGTTGCCTCGCCACGGCCAAACCGTTTGAGATATCCAAAATCCGTTTGCAATTAAACAACTTCAATGTGTTCACAACAAGTTAAAAAAAGCTTGGTGTAAATTGGATAAACCCTGTAGGAGTAGTAGTATAAAATTCATAGCCTGTTTTTTCAAAAAATTAACATTCAAACCAAAATAGCTGACTTCCTGTTGGTCGGAGCTAATGAATGTAAATTAGAAAATTGTCCGGCTTGATGAGAACAATATGTGTACCGAGTTTGGTGACTGTAGGAAAAACTAACCCCCACTTTTGTCAAAAGGTGGCGCTACTGAGCCCCTCCACCACGCCCATTTCTATGGCTTTGTCCATGTCTACTGGTTGACAATATTGATGTGTGTGTCGAGTTTCATGCAATTTGAAGCATGTTAAGAGCCTCAAAAACACTCAAGAATATTATTACAGTTTGACCTGTTGCCATGGCAACAATATTTCAAATATCAAAAATCCTGTCATAGGTCTACATCTGCTGTGTATTGACATTACACTGATGAAGTTTGAAGCAAATCAGGTAAAAATAAGAGGGTGATCTCAAAACATTTCAAAAAGTGATACACTTCCTGCTGCCAGTTGGTGGCGCTATAACTTTGACTCACAATAGTCACATCCATGTGATCAGACTCCTATAACGAACACACTCGTGAAGTTTCATAAAGATCAATATATGTATTAAGACGTTATAACACATTTCCTGTTTCCTTTTTCTCGCCATAAATTCGTTGCCTCGCCACGGCCAAACCGTTCGAGATATCAAAAATCCCCTGGCAATTTTTAATCATCAGTGTCTTGACTTCATGCTGACCGAGTTTGGTGGCGATCGGATTAATCGTCTAGGAGGAGTATATCAAATTCCAGAGCATGCGTTTTTCAAACAACCCTTAATAGCTGACTTCCTGTTGGCGTGGCGATTAACTTAGAGCGCGAAAGTTGTTCGGCCCGATGAGGTCTATATGTGTACCGAGTTTCATACTAATACGTGCAAGCATGTTTAATATATGGACCAAATTTTCAGACTTTTTTCAAGGGGGCGCTGTCGAGCCCCCCTGCCACGCCCAGGTACCAGCCTCTCCGGCGTCCTAATGGCCGCGGATTCCAATGTGTGTGCCAATTTTCAAGAGTTTTTGAGCATGTTAAGGCCCCCAAAAAGCCCCGGAAGACGGAAAAAATAAAAAAATAAATAAATAAATAATAATAATCCTTAGAAGAACAAGAGGGCCCTGCGCGAATTTTCGCTTGGGCCCTAAATATAGCTGCGAGCAGCGATGGCGGGCCCAAGCCCGGTGGCACCGCCACCCCGGTGGCTTCAGGGCAACTGTGCACAGCGGGCAATAGGCACTTAAAACGGTTAAACATCAAAGGACTATGTCAAATTCACTCCACATTTACTGCACTACAAGGTGCCGTTATAGAGCCCCTCCTCCCTGCCCATTTTCAAAGGATTACATGTGCCAAGTTTTAACATTATTCTGATGAATTTTGAAGCAAATCAGGTAAAAATAAGAGGGTGATCTCAATGTATGCTGAAAGTGACACATTTTCTGCTTCCAGTTGGTGGCGCTATGACTTTGAATCACAATAGTCAAATCCATGTGATCAGCCTTGTACAACGAAGACTAAGCCAAAGTTTCATCAAAATCAATTAATGTATGCAGAAGTTATAACACTTTGTTTCCCTTTTCTTGCCATAAATTCGTTGCCTCGCCACGGCCAAACCGTTTGAGATATCCAAAATCCGTTTGCAATTAAACAACTTCAATCTGTTAGCAACAAGTTAAAAAAAGCTTGGTGTAAATTGGATAAACCCTGTAGGAGTAGTAGTATAAAATTCATAGCCTGTTTTTTCAAAAAATTAACATTCAAACCAAAATAGCTGACTTCCTGTTGGTCGGAGCTAATGAATGTAAATTAGAAAATTGTCCGGCTTGATGAGAATAATATGTGTACCGAGTTTGGTGACTGTAGGAAAAACTAACCCCCCCACTTTTGTCAAAAGGTGGCGCTACTGAGCCCCTCCACCACGCCCATTTCTATGGCTTTGTCCATGTCTACTGGTTGACAATATTGATGTGTGTGTCGAGTTTCATGCAATTTGAAGCATGTTAAGAGCCTCAAAACCACTCAAGAATATTATTACAGTTTGACCTGTTGCCATGGCAACAATATTTCAAATATCAAAAATCCTGTCATAGGTCTACATCTGCTGTGTATTGACATTACACTGATGAAGTTTGAAGCAAATCAGGTAAAAATAAGAGGGTGATCTCAAAGCATTTTAAAAGTGATACACTTCTTGCTGCCATTTGGTGGCGCTATAACTTTGACTCACAATAGTTACATCCATGTGATCAGACTACTACAACCAACACACTCCTGAAGTTTCATAAACATCAATCAATGTATGCAGAAGTTATAACACATTTCCTGTTTCCCTTTTCTCGCCATAAATTTGTTGCCTCGCCACGGCCAAACCGTTTGAGATATCCAAAATCCGTTTGCAATTAAACAACTTCAATGTGTTCGCAACAAGTTAAAAAAAGCTTGGTGTAAATTGGATAAACCCTGTAGGAGTAGTAGTATAAAATTCATAGCCTGTTTTTTCAAAAAATTAACATTCAAACCAAAATAGCTGACTTCCTGTTGGTCGGAGCTAATGAATGTAAATTAGAAAATTGTCCGGCTTGATGAGAATAATATGTGTACCGAGTTTGGTGACTGTAGGAAAAACTAACCCCCACTTTTGTCAAAAGGTGGCGCTACTGAGCCCCTCCACCACGCCCATTTCTATGGCTTTGTCCATGTCTACTGGTTGACAATATTGATGTGTGTGTCGAGTTTCATGCAATTTGAAGCATGTTAAGAGCCTCAAAAACACTCAAGAATATTATTACAGTTTGACCTGTTGCCATGGCAACAATATTTCAAATATCAAAAATCCTGTCATAGGTCTACATCTGCTGTGTATTGACATTACACTGATGAAGTTTGAAGCAAATCAGGTAAAAATAAGAGGGTGATCTCAAAACATTTCAAAAAGTGATACACTTCCTGCTGCCAGTTGGTGGCGCTATAACTTTGACTCACAATAGTCACATCCATGTGATCAGACTCCTATAACGAACACACTCGTGAAGTTTCATAAAGATCAATATATGTATTAAGACGTTATAACACATTTCCTATTTCCTTTTTCTCGCCATAAATTCGTTGCCTCGCCACGGCCAAACCGTTCGAGATATCAAAAATCCCCTGGCAATTTTTAATCATCAGTGTCTTGACTTCATGCTGACCGAGTTTGGTGGCGATCGGATTAATCGTCTAGGAGGAGTATATCAAATTCCAGAGCATGCGTTTTTCAAACAACCCTTAATAGCTGACTTCCTGTTGGCGTGGCGATTAACTTAGAGCGCGAAAGTTGTTCGGCCCGATGAGGTCTATATGTGTACCGAGTTTCATACTAATACGTGCAAGCATGTTTAATATATGGACCAAATTTTCAGACTTTTTTCAAGGGGGCGCTGTCGAGCCCCTGCCACGAACAGGTACCAGCCTCTCCGGCGTCCTAATGGCCGCGGATTCCAATGTGTGTGCCAATTTTCAAGAGTTTTTGAGCATGTTAAGGCCCCCAAAAAGCCCCGGAAGACGGAAAAAAAAAAAAAAAAAAAAAAAAAATAATAATAATCCTTAGAAGAACAAGAGGGCCCTGCGCGAATTTTCGCTTGGGCCCTAAATATAGCTGCGAGCAGCGATGGCGGGCCCAAGCCCGGTGGCACCGCCACCCCGGTGGCTTCAGGGCAACTGTGCACAGCGGGCAATAGGCACTTAAAACGGTTAAACATCAAAGGACTATGTCAAATTCACTCCACATTTACTGCACTACAAGGTGCCGTTATAGAGCCCCTCCTCCCTGCCCATTTTCAAAGGATTACATGTGCCAAGTTTTAACATTATTCTGATGAATTTTGAAGCAAATCAGGTAAAAATAAGAGGGTGATCTCAATGTATGCTGAAAGTGACACATTTTCTGCTTCCAGTTGGTGGCGCTATGACTTTGAATCACAATAGTCAAATCCATGTGATCAGCCTTGTACAACGAAGACTAAGCCAAAGTTTCATCAAAATCAATTAATGTATGCAGAAGTTATAACACTTTGTTTCCCTTTTCTTGCCATAAATTCGTTGCCTCGCCACGGCCAAACCGTTTGAGATATCCAAAATCCGTTTGCAATTAAACAACTTCAATGTATTAGCAACAAGTTAAAAAAAGCTTGGTGTAAATTGGATAAACCCTGTAGGAGTAGTAGTATAAAATTCATAGCCTGTTTTTTCAAAAAATTAACATTCAAACCAAAATAGCTGACTTCCTGTTGGTCGGAGCTAATGAATGTAAATTAGAAAATTGTCTGGCTTGATGAGAATAATATGTGTACCGAGTTTGGTGACTGTAGGGAAAACTAACCCCCCCACTTTTGTCAAAAGGTGGCGCTACTGAGCCCCTCCACCACGCCCATTTCTATGGCTTTGTCCATGTCTACTGGTTGACAATATTGATGTGTGTGTCGAGTTTCATGCAATTTGAAGCATGTTAAGAGCCTCATAAACACTCAAGAATATTATTACAGTTTGACCTGTTGCCATGGCAACAATATTTCAAATATCAAAAATCCTGTCATAGGTCTACATCTGCTGTGTATTGACATTACACTGATGAAGTTTGAAGCAAATCAGGTAAAAATAAGAGGGTGATCTCAAAGCATTTTAAAAGTGATACACTTCTTGCTGCCATTTGGTGGCGCTATAACTTTGACTCACAATAGTTACATCCATGTGATCAGACTACTACAACCAACACACTCCTGAAGTTTCATAAACATCAATCAATGTATGCAGAAGTTATAACACATTTCCTGTTTCCCTTTTCTCACCATAAATTCGTTGCCTCGCCACGGCCAAACCGTTTGAGATATCCAAAATCCGTTTGCAATTAAACAACTTCAATGTGTTCGCAACAAGTTAAAAAAAGCTTGGTGTAAATTGGATAAACCCTGTAGGAGTAGTAGTATAAAATTCATAGCCTGTTTTTTCAAAAAATTAACATTCAAACCAAAATAGCTGACTTCCTGTTGGTCGGAGCTAATGAATGTAAATTAGAAAATTGTCCGGCTTGATGAGAATAATATGTGTACCGAGTTTGGTGACTGTAGGAAAAACTAACCCCCACTTTTGTCAAAAGGTGGCGCTACTGAGCCCCTCCACCACGCCCATTTCTATGGCTTTGTCCATGTCTACTGGTTGACAATATTGATGTGTGTGTCGAGTTTCATGCAATTTGAAGCATGTTAAGAGCCTCAAAAACACTCAAGAATATTATTACAGTTTGACCTGTTGCCATGGCAACAATATTTCAAATATCAAAAATCCTGTCATAGGTCTACATCTGCTGTGTATTGACATTACACTGATGAAGTTTGAAGCAAATCAGGTAAAAATAAGAGGGTGATCTCAAAACATTTCAAAAAGTGATACACTTCCTGCTGCCAGTTGGTGGCGCTATAACTTTGACTCACAATAGTCACATCCATGTGATCAGACTCCTATAACGAACACACTCGTGAAGTTTCATAAAGATCAATATATGTATTAAGACGTTATAACACATTTCCTGTTTCCTTTTTCTCGCCATAAGTTCGTTGCCTCGCCACGGCCAAACCGTTCGAGATATCAAAAATCCCCTGGCAATTTTTAATCATCAGTGTCTTGACTTCATGCTGACCGAGTTTGGTGGCGATCGGATTAATCGTCTAGGAGGAGTATATCAAATTCCAGAGCATGCGTTTTTCAAACAACCCTTAATAGCTGACTTCCTGTTGGCGTGGCGATTAACTTAGAGCGCGAAAGTTGTTCGGCCCGATGAGGTCTATATGTGTACCGAGTTTCATACTAATACGTGCAAGCGTGATTAATATATGGACCAAATTTTTGGACTTTTTTCAAGGGGGCGCTGTCGAGCCCCCCTGCCACACCCGGGTACCAGCCTCTGCGGCGTCCTAATGGCCGCGGATTCCAATGTGTGTGCCAATTTTCAAGAGTTTTTGAGCATGTTAAGGCCCCCAAAAAGCCCCGGAAGACGGAAAAAAAAAAATAAATAAAAAAAATAATAATAATAATCCTTAGAAGAACAAGAGGGCCCTGCGCGAATTTTCGCTTGGGCCCTAATAAAAAAATAAATATAGCTGCGAGCAGCGATGGCGGGCCCAAGCCCGGTGGCACCGCCACCCCAGTGGCTTCAGGGCAACTGTGCACAGCGGGCAATAGGCACTTAAAACGGTTAAACATCAAAGGACTATGTCAAATTTACTGCACATTTACTGCACTACAAGGTGCCGTTATAGAGCCCCTCCTCCCTGCCCATTTTCAAAGGATTACATGTGCCAAGTTTTAACATTATTCTGATGAATTTTGAAGCAAATCAGGTAAAAATAAGAGGGTGATCTCAATGTATGCTGAAAGTGACACATTTTCTGCTTCCAGTTGGTGGCGCTATGACTTTGAATCACAATAGTCAAATCCATGTGATCAGCCTTGTACAACGAAGACTAAGCCAAAGTTTCATCAAAATCAATTAATGTATGCAGAAGTTATAACACTTTGTTTCCCTTTTCTTGCCATAAATTCGTTGCCTCGCCACGGCCAAACCGTTTGAGATATCCAAAATCCGTTTGCAATTAAACAACTTCAATGTGTTAGCAACAAGTTAAAAAAAGCTTGGTGTAAATTGGATAAACCCTGTAGGAGTAGTAGTATAAAATTCATAGCCTGTTTTTTCAAAAAATTAACATTCAAACCAAAATAGCTGACTTCCTGTTGGTCGGAGCTAATGAATGTAAATTAGAAAATTGTCCGGCTTGATGAGAATAATATGTGTACCGAGTTTGGTGACTGTAGGAAAAACTAACCCCCCCACTTTTGTCAAAAGGTGGCGCTACTGAGCCCCTCCACCACGCCCATTTCTATGGCTTTGTCCATGTCTACTGGTTGACAATATTGATGTGTGTGTCGAGTTTCATGCAATTTGAAGCATGTTAAGAGCCTCAAAAACACTCAAGAATATTATTACAGTTTGACCTGTCGCCATGGCAACAATATTTCAAATATCAAAAATCCTGTCATAGGTCTACATCTGCTGTGTATTGACATTACACTGATGAAGTTTGAAGCAAATCAGGTAAAAACTAGATAAAAAAGTTTGAGGACAAACTTTAAGTTGGCTTGAAAAAGCATAGCCAGAAAGTTTGAAGAAGTTTTAAAAGTTTGAAGTTTGAAAGTTTAAGTTTTATTAGATAGATAGATAGATTGGTAGTTGTCACAGATGGATACTATGGAGTTTTTATAGAGTTATTAGCATGTTCTTAGCCCACTTTAGCACTTAGCTAATCACTATTAGCATGTAGCTATTCACTGCTAGCATGTTGAAGTCCAGATTGCTAGCATGAGTCAAAAGAGCCAACCGCCATGTCTCTACGATGTACTGATGCAGAGATATAGATTTTGCAAAACGGTTGCTAGGGTACTCTGTTTGGTTGCTAGGGAGTGGCTTGGCAGCTACCAGTGATGATACTCCAAAGGCTGCTTGACAATATAAACCAACCCCCATGTCTGGAAGATGTTCTGATGCAGAGATATAGATTTTGCAAATTGGTTGCTAGGGCACTCTGTTTGGTTGCTATGGTGTTGCTATGCAGTTGCTAGGGTACTCGGGGTGGTTGCTAAGGTGTTGCTATGCAGTTGCTAGGGTACTCGGGGTGGTTGCTAAGGTGTTGCTATGCGGTTGCTAGGGTGTTGCTATGCAGTTGCTAGGGTACTCGGGGTGGTTGCTAAGGTGTTGCTATGCGGTTGCTATGGTACTCGGGGTGGTTGCTAAGGTGTTGCTATGCGGTTGCTATGGTACTCGGGTGGTTGCTAGGGTGTTGCTATGCGGTTGCTAGGGTACTCGGGGTGGTTGCTAAGGTGTTGCTAGGGTACTCGGGGTGGTTGCTAAGGTGTTGCTATGCGGTTGCTAGGGTACTCGGGGTGGTTGCTAGGGTGTTGCTATGCGGTTGCTATAGTACTCGGGGTGGTTGCTAAGGTGTTGCTATGCGGTTGCTAGGGTACTCGGGTGGTTGCTAGGGTGTTGCTATGCGGTTGCTAGGGTACTTGGGGTGGTTGTTAGGGTGTTGCTAGGGTACTCGGGGTGGTTGCTAAGGTGTTGCTAGGGTACTCGGGGTGGTTGCTAAGGTGTTGCTATGCTGTTGCTAGGGTACTCGGGGTGGTTGCTAGGGTGTTGCTATGCGGTTGCTAGGGTACTCGGGGTGGTTGCTAGGGTGTTGCTATGCGGTTGCTATAGTACTCGGGGTGGTTGCTAAGGTGTTGCTATGCGGTTGCTAGGGTACTCGGGTGGTTGCTAGGGTGTTGCTATGCGGTTGCTAGGGTACTTGGGGTGGTTGTTAGGGTGTTGCTAGGGTACTCGGGGTGGTTGCTAAGGTGTTGCTAGGGTACTCGGGGTGGTTGCTAAGGTGTTGCTATGCTGTTGCTAGGGTACTCGGGGTGGTTGCTAGGGTGTTGCTATGCGGTTGCTAGGGTACTCGGGGCGGTTGCTAGGGTGTTGCTATGCGGTTGCTAGGGTACTCGGGGTGGTTGCCATGGTGTTGCTATGTGGTTGCTATTGTATCCAGGCTGGTTGCTAGGATGATGCCAGGGTGATTTGTGTGGTTGCTATGCAGTTGCCATGGTGTTCTGGGTGGTTGCTAGGTTGGTTTGGGTGGTTGCTATGAGAGTTGATCATAGATAGATAGATAGATAGATAGATAGAGAGATAGATAGAGAGATAGATGAGAAGTGATAGATGAGAAGAGAGATAGATGAGAAGTGATAGATGAGAAGATAGATAGATAGATAGATTGATAGATGAGTGATAGATGAGAAGAAAGATAGATTGATAGATAGATGAGAAGGGATAGATAGATAGATAGATAGATAGATAGATAGATAGATAGATAGATAGATAGATAGATAGATAGATAGATAGATAGATAGATTTAGTTTGATAGATAGATAGAGATAGATAGATTAAAAAGAGAAATAGATAGATAGATAGATAGATTTAGTTTGATAGATAGATAGATAGATAGATAGATAGATAGATAGATAGATAGATAGATTAGAAAGAGAAATAGATAGATGATAGATAGATAGATAGATAGATAGATAGATAGATAGATAGATAGATAGATAGATTAGAAAGAGAAATAGATAGATAGATAGATAGATTTAGTTTGATAGATTTAGATTTAGATAGATAGATAGATTTAGTTTGATAGAGTTAGATTTACATAGATAGATTTAGTTTGATAGAGTTAGATTTAGATAGATAGATAGATAGATAGATAGATAGATTTAGTTTGATAGAGTTAGATTTAGATAGATAGATAGATAGATAGATAGATAGATAGATAGATAGATAGATAGATAGATAGATAGATAGAATGAGTTTGAATGAGTTTGAATGAGTTTAAATGGCTTGGAAATAGGAATGGCAGTTTAATTGAGTCTGTGTGTTTGAATTTGAATTTTGACAGTTGGACGGAATGTTCAGATCAGCCAAGGCAGTTCAATGAAAGTCAATGGGAGTTTTTTCCAGGTTTAATCAGCATTTTTAGGAAAACCGTAAGTCGGATCAGTCTGAAAAGATATAGCACACTAAGTCAGAACAGTCTGAAGGTCTAGTCCGAGTTTGGTGGTTGTAGCTTGAACAGTCTAGGAGGAGATGCATTTAGAAATTTAGTCTAAGAAGAATAATAATAAGCTTAAGACGTAGATCAGTAAGTTGGCTTTTTCAAGCCAACTTAATAAGAGGGTGATCTCAAAGCATTTTAAAAGTGATACACTTCTTGCTGCCATTTGGTGGCGCTATAACTTTGACTCACAATAGTTACATCCATGTGATCAGACTACTACAACCAACACACTCCTGAAGTTTCATAAACATCAATCAATGTATGCAGAAGTTATAACACATTTCCTGTTTCCCTTTTCTCGCCATAAATTCGTTGCCTCGCCACGGCCAAACCGTTTGAGATATCCAAAATCCGTTTGCAATTAAACAACTTCAATGTGTTCGCAACAAGTTAAAAAAAGCTTGGTGTAAATTGGATAAACCCTGTAGGAGTAGTAGTATAAAATTCATAGCCTGTTTTTTCAAAAAATTAACATTCAAACCAAAATAGCTGACTTCCTGTTGGTCGGAGCTAATGAATGTAAATTAGAAAATTGTCCGGCTTGATGAGAATAATATGTGTACCGAGTTTGGTGACTGTAGGAAAAACTAACCCCCCACTTTTGTCAAAAGGTGGCGCTACTGAGCCCCTCCACCACGCCCATTTCTATGGCTTTGTCCATGTCTACTGGTTGACAATATTGATGTGTGTGTCGAGTTTCATGCAATTTGAAGCATGTTAAGAGCCTCAAAAACACTCAAGAATATTATTACAGTTTGACCTGTTGCCATGGCAACAATATTTCAAATATCAAAAATCCTGTCATAGGTCTACATCTGCTGTGTATTGACATTACACTGATGAAGTTTGAAGCAAATCAGGTAAAAATAAGAGGGTGATCTCAAAACATTTCAAAAAGTGATACACTTCCTGCTGCCAGTTGGTGGCGCTATAACTTTGACTCACAATAGTCACATCCATGTGATCAGACTCCTATAACGAACACACTCGTGAAGTTTCATAAAGATCAATATATGTATTAAGACGTTATAACACATTTCCTGTTTCCTTTTTCTCGCCATAAATTCGTTGCCTCGCCACGGCCAAACCGTTCGAGATATCAAAAATCCCCTGGCAATTTTTAATCATCAGTGTCTTGACTTCATGCTGACCGAGTTTGGTGGCGATCGGATTAATCGTCTAGGAGGAGTATATCAAATTCCAGAGCATGCGTTTTTCAAACAACCCTTAATAGCTGACTTCCTGTTGGCGTGGCGATTAACTTAGAGCGCGAAAGTTGTTCGGCCCGATGAGGTCTATATGTGTACCGAGTTTCATATTAATACGTGCAAGCATGTTTAATATATGGACCAAATTTTCAGACTTTTTTCAAGGGGGCGCTGTCGAGCCCCCCTGCCACGCCCGGGTACCAGCCTCTCCGGCGTCCTAATGGCCGCGGATTCCAATGTGTGTGCCAATTTTCAAGAGTTTTTGAGCATGTTAAGGCCCCCAAAAAGCCCCGGAAGACGGAAAAAAAAAAAAAAAATAATAATAAATATAGCTGCGAGCAGCGATGGCGGGCCCAAGCCCGGTGGCACCGCCACCCCGGTGGCTTCAGGGCAACTGTGCACAGCGGGCAATAGGCACTTAAAACGGTTAAACATCAAAGGACTATGTCAAATTCACTCCACATTTACTGCACTACAAGGTGCCGCTATAGAGCCCCTCCTCCCTGCCCATTTTCAAAGGATTACATGTGCCAAGTTTTAACATTATTCTGATGAATTTTGAAGCAAATCAGGTAAAAATAAGAGGGTGATCTCAATGTATGCTGAAAGTGACACATTTTCTGCTTCCAGTTGGTGGCGCTATGACTTTGAATCACAATAGTCAAATCCATGTGATCAGCCTTGTACAACGAAGACTAAGCCAAAGTTTCATCAAAATCAATTAATGTATGCAGCAGTTATAACACTTTGTTTCCCTTTTCTTGCCATAAATTCGTTGCCTCGCCACGGCCAAACCGTTTGAGATATCCAAAATCCGTTTGCAATTAAACAACTTCAATGTGTTAGCAACAAGTTAACAAAAGCTTGGTGTAAATTGGATAAACCCTGTAGGAGTAGTAGTATAAAATTCATAGCCTGTTTTTTCAAAAAATTAACATTCAAACAAAAATAGCCGACTTCCTGTTGGTCGGAGCTAATGAATGTAAATTAGAAAATTGTCCAGCTTGATGAGTACAATATGTGTACCGAGTTTGGTGACTGTAGGAAAAACTAACCCCCCCACTTTTGACAAAAGGTGGCGCTACTGAGCCCCTTCACCACGCCCATTTCTATGGCTTTGTCCATGTCTACTGGTTGACAATATTGATGTGTGTGTCGAGTTTCATGCA